>NW_028281012.1:1457500-1757500 GCF_059751285.1 Brachycentrus maculatus
TCTTTGATGAGATGTCAAAAAATAATGTGTACAGTTAGTCAGGTTCAGATATCGACAGCATTAGAATAAAATAAAATAAAACTTTTCAATGTGCATTTGGTAAATATTGCAATAACTTCCTTAGAGATATCTTAAAATAAAATTAGAGTATACGAATCCATTGAAACATCAGATATCAATAGTAACTCATTTTGTGCGTAATTAGGCACGAGTTATCTTTGTGTCAATGCAGTATGGTATGAAACATCGTGATTCAGATCTTTTTCTTTCTATTTTAATATTATAGCAAAATACAATGTTAATATAAAAAAACATAATAATGATAAGGTATCTATAATATTACCTATCAAATAAATTTATACTTTGAGCACTTACACGAGTTGGAGTGGGTAGAGATAATGGTTAACCTACTTATATACAGGTACGTACGTATTGTTACCTATTTTAGGTTACGATTGTTCTAGGCTAATTTTGTGATAAATATGTGTAAATGATGTAACGCCCTTATTGTGACATGCTTGCATATGTAAAGTGCAATGATAAAATACATTGAATCGTGTTAGAACGATAAAAGTATTGGTACCTTGAAGTACTTATAAACGCCTCGCATAGCGAACGCTGCGCACAACGAACATTCTGTTCGTCCATCACGCGATTCACACAACAAACCTCGCTTCACACAATGGACTATATCGTAATTCGTCTAGCCGCTCGAATGCATTAATATTGCACGTAGCCAATGCACTTGTACGAACTGACAACTATTTCAAGCGCTATTTCAGCAACATGATGAAGCTCATAACGAAGCTTCATCTGACAACGAAAAGAGCCAAATCTACCAATCCCAACTTCTTCCATCAAGGACATCCTGGTCAAATGGGGAGAGGTTCAGAAGTTTACCAACACTTACTGCTGGACTAATTTAAAACGCCATAAGGTTTTCCGTGTATTAATTCGCAGAATAAAACATAATAAATAATTGACACCAATTATCGCTTACGCCTTTATCGCATTCCTAAGTTTACATCATAATATATGACTATGCTATTAATATGTACTGACATAATATGTACTGACGCAGTCAAATAATTTTAAACATTATAAAATAAATCTTTGTTTTAACCACTTTTTATTGGTACACTTTACCCAACCGGTTTCGACAAGAACCTTGTCATCTCAGGGTTTATGTACTAAATTCTAAAGGTGGAGACTGACCGGAGCATTTCGTCGTAACATAATGTCATAACATCGCTCGCAGCGAGCACCCGAAACTATGGATGGAGCGCTCGGCTCGCTGTACTGACTACCTGAATGCTCGCATCGTAACGTGTTACGTTACGACGAAATGCTCCGGTCAGTCTCCACCATAAAACATTGAAATACTCATAGTTAGGTTAAAGTTAATTACCCTTCCCTTACGAACTTCCAGGCACACCATATGAAAATATGATTTTAAAAAACGGGAAAAAAACTCCTAAATGTTGTTTTTATTATGCATTGCGCAGCGAATACAAGAATACCTTAGAGAAAATAATTTTAAATCGCCATTATAATATTCATATAAATTCATTGGCTTCTTCGCAATTTCTCATTTAAAACCATGCAGTAAAAAAACTCCTATAATCAGCAAAAAATACATAAAAACAGGACGAAACAATATTTGTAAATTTTTTTTTGAACAAAATTGTGTAACAAGATTTTTATACAATACTAGTATTATTGATTTGAAGAATGACATTCCTCGTAAATAAAAAATTCGGATTCGGATCTCACATACCAATAAAAGAGTTTCTGCTCAATAAAAAAAAACCTTCTTTTCACCTCAACTATAGATGTCTCTAGTGAAGTTCTAGTGATTCAAGAATAATGCTTTAAAATTGGTTCATATATAGAACTTCCAAGAATTTGAATAGTGTGGTTGTCAATAATGGGTAGAATTGGTGAACGTTACACGTGTGTAAAGTGATCACTTAAACCAGCCTATGACGATCGTCAGCCCCGTCAATGCCCAGACTTCCATATTCTTCTTCATCCTTGATGAGATGTCAAAAATAATATGAAAATAACTCCTATAATTTGAGATAATCCAGATTTTGTATTGGGACACACTCAAAATGTTGTAAATAATAGTTTTTAATTAAGTGTTTTATTTATAAATAACATGTTTTTCCCGCATAGAGTAAAATGAAATATACAGGCCGTAGATTTAACTACATACGATAAGATAAAGCGATAGTGATTCCAGCAATGATGACTTGACAAAAAAGTACTAAAAAGTATGTTTAAACATAACAATAATCACGCATAGGTATTCACATTCTCCAAATTTTCTATAACTGTGACGCACTCGATCGCAAACGAAGTCTCATCCTTAGAGGACCACATCTAGACTCCCACCAAGACAGGTCGTGAGCTACATGATTCACGTAGGTCTTGAGAGTGAGCTATGATAGAGAGGGAGGTCACAATAGACCTAATATGGTCGCAGTACATTAGGGATGCAAGATCTCTTGACATCGTAAAAAAGATATTCACAGTGGAAAAAATGCAATTAAAAATTAAGTGAAATCGCTCACTCCTTTCAACCACGTCATATATCAAAAATCGTCAATTTTCAGTTGTGTATATTTTCGGAATGCCCACAAAATGTACTATATTCCAGCATATGTTTAACTTTATATTTACCCGCTGCAGGGCAGAAAGTGTTGTTTTTGCATTTTGAAGAAATGGTATGGTTTAATTATTTTTTTTAAACTTACTAAATATTTTTCAAATGGAGAAAAAACCTTCAGGTTTGACAATAAAAAGTTCAATAAGTAGCTTTATATTTATTTTTAATATATTTCATTATATTCTTAAGCTTTAAAAACGATCTCCTGAAAAATCAAGTTTTTTGATAGATGACGTTGTTGAAAGGAGTGAGCGATATGTAAGAAATATTATTACCTTTTCAGCCAATTCAATTTCATCAAATTCTGCCATGCGAGATTCTAGAAAAAAAGGAAGACATATTTTAAAAACTAATAATGTATTTAAAAAATAAAAAAAAAAAACAATAAACTAGCTAAGGGTTGGCAAGGTTAGACTGAGAGAATAAAACGCCACACCAATCTGTCAATGCAAACAATATTTGACTCTTTCATATTATGCATATCCTCATATACCCACTGATTAATCCAACTCCTGGCCTGTCACCTTCAATTACTTTAAATACTTGATCATGTCAAGTTTTTCTCAGTCTCCCTTTGCTTCGATTTTCAAATACATTTGTCTCATAAATAAGTTTTACTGTTATTCCTTCACTCATTTGATTCCCAGATCAAAAAAACATCAACAAACCTTTCTTAATTTTAATGATAATGCTTCTTTCAGCCTTGCATTATTTCCTTAAGTATTTGAATTAATAGATCATGACAAGTTTTCCTCGGTCTTCTTGTGCTTCCATCTTCAACTAGATTCGCCCAGTAAATTTGTTTAATAGTTTTATCTTCACAAATTCGATTCACATAATACTTAAGTAAATTTTAACAACAGATGTTTTAAAATAGTAAGCATTCATTATAAAATCATTCGAAAAAAAGCATTCATAATAAATCATTTGTACGCCTCCGTAGTGTAATGGTCAGCACGCTCAGCTACCGTGCTGGAAGTCCCGGATTCGATTCTCAGGGGGGGGAGACAAATAAATATAAGTGATTTTTTCACACTAATATTAATTCAATACTACCCTGGACTGGTACCTGAAGCGGAGGGCTGATCACCTTTCCTTCATGTGCTAACGATCAAAATAACACTGCGTTTATATGATGCAGTGCCCTACGCACCAACGGGTGCGGGTAAGGGTTTGAAAAGAGAAGAAGAAGATAAAATCATTACAACATCAACAGTATAAATTTAGCGCATAAATCTCGTGGTAAAAAAACTCCCCGCTAGAACCTAGGTTGCTATACGAGTATTATCTCTTAAAAACAAAACACTTTTTTATCTATGGATTACGTCCAACGGATTTGGCTATGTTTGATTTTCACCGACGTATGTCCTCCTAAATGAATTTGATTGTTATACTTAAGCTTGTACAATAATCATTAATCAATAATCTAAGCGTGTATTAGGCACTAATCGTTTTTCTAAATATGAGAAAATTGCTCGCACACATACGTACGAGTAGATTCAATTTTGTACAGCGCGCTGTACAAAATTGAATCGCTGTAGCGACGAGAATCGTAGCATTTAATCGCACTTATGCTGCTTATCTCTAATCGTAATACGACAATGTGGATACATTGTAATCCGTACTATTTCAGATTTGATAGTTATACAATATAATCCCACCAGTCATTAAGGGGAATTCGCAGAACTCAATTTCAGAATACGGACGACCACGCAAGAGATCGGTAATGCCTTTAGCCCACGATCAAACATATCGCTCACTCCTTTCAAGAACGTCATAAATCAAAAAACTTGATTTTTCAATAGAACGATTTTAAAGTTTAAAAGTATAATACATTGTTTTAAAAATAAATATCAAGCCACTTATTGAACTCTTTACTGTGCAACATATCTTTTTAGGTAAAACCTGAAGGTTTTTTCTCCATCTGAAAAATATTAAGTATTTTTCAAAAAATAATTAAACAATACGTTTTCTTCAAAATGCAAAAACAACACTTTCTGCCCTGTAGTGGGTGAATATTAAGTTAAAAATATGCCGCTTTGCTGGGATATAGTACATTTTCTGGGCATTCAGAAAATACGCACAACTAAAAATTTACGATTTTTGATTTTTGACGTTCTTGAAAGGAGTGAGCGATATACTTATGTACTCGTAAATTATATATTTTTTTATTTATCACACAAAAAGAGACGTAAACCTATGTTAAAAGTACCTCCCCAGCGAAACACAAATCACCAATAAGAATCATAATATCAAAGACGCAGAAACACATCAAACAAATATGTACGAAGTTTTGTCAATGCAATTTTTCAAAATATTTCGCAATAAAGCTGTATATTGCCATTATTCATCGAAACTTAAAATATCGGAAATATTTATAATAGAGCTAGTTATAATTGAAAAATGGAAATGGTTAGATACGAAAATGATTGTGTCGTTCAAAAACTAAAAAATCAATATTTAAAAGTCGATCCGGAGACAAAAGATGATATCCGATGTTTTTAAAACATATTTTGTATATCGGTAGTGTAATGGCAAAGGGGTATATCTGTCAAAATTTTCATTTTTCAAGTATGTTCCACAAAACGTCTAAAACAATGTATTCCATAATCTAGGAAAAGGATATCGCTGTAGTTGCAATACTAATTTAGTTTCTTTAAGATATGTACATATGCTATCCGAAAAATATTTAATTCCACAAGTTTGTTTTTGCTCTCCTGTAAAATTTGGTCTGAGACAGATATACCCCTTTGCCTTTACACTACCGAAATATGGTAAAAGCAAGCTTTTCCTTCCTGTAACGGACTTTTTTTCTCCATACAACCGTGGTCCAGCCTAATGGAAATGCCTGGCTTATGCTACGGGATAGGAGCTAATTTGGAAAATGCGCGATGGGTTCCCGATCACGAATACAAGATCATAAGCACAAACTTAGAAATACATGTATGTATACAATTTTCACTATGGGCGATGGCAGAACATCATAGGCAATTGCATAATAAAGTATTAATTGCCCATAAAATATCTGTTTTTCTGTAAAGGATTTCTCAGATATAGGATCTTAAAGTACATTCTTTCAATAACAATTTATAATTTAATTTTGTTTTTTATCTATTTGAAGATTTATCTGATTGATAATTACTGATCGATAATTATATCAGATTAATTATACATGATTGCCATAAAAAAATAAACGGTACAATATTAGAAGAAAATAAGAATAACAGCAACTGGATTACATGCCCTTATATATATATGTACAAGCTTTTGTAACTGTCACAAAGGTGTACAAGTCCCTGAGAAGAAATATTATAAGCACCTAATTTAATTTTAATGATCACATTTTTTATGTGTATATACAGTGATGCCTCACGTAACAAACACTGAGTAGAACGAACTTTCTGCTCGTCCATTACGCGACTCACACAACGAACCTCGCTTCACACAACGGACTGTATCGTATTTCATCTGCCGCTCTTGAAACTTCATCTGACAACGAAGAGGAGTAGTCAAATCAACTAATCTTAACGGTGCTATCAAACCTACATCCTGGTCAAATGAGGAGAGGTTCAGGAATTTACCACCACTCACTTTCCAAACTTAACTGAGGCCGACTGGATCAACGATATCTACAACGACACTCTTGCCCGTTATTTCTGGCAGGTCACAAGGAAGAGGGAGAAATAGACAACCTTGAAAAGTTTTACGAGAAGCCAGCGGCCAAGAAGCAAAGGATGGAACAAAAGGATTTGACCCTGCAAGCCTCGGTAGACTCCCCTAAATCTACAACATTTTGAGTGTGTCCAAATACTTGTTCGCGAAATCTGGATCATCTCCAATTACAGGAGTTATTTTCATATTATTTTTTGACATCAGAATTATGAGAAAACGCGTTTAATATAATGAACTTGCTCCTGGAACAAATTAATCACTTCTGTGAGCAACCTGTTGGAAAAAATGGGTCAAAAAAGCCACTCTTTTTTTCACTTATTTGTTTTTTTATCATATTTTGAAATATATTAAATCAGTATAAAACATTAAAAAAACAGTTTTAGGAAAGAAAAAAAACCAAAGGAAGAATGGATATATCTAGACTGGTGGGGAATGACGCGAGCTGGATTCGGGCATCACTATTAAAAGTTTCGTGTACGATGTGCCCGAATTGGATTCGGGCAAATCACTGTGTCAGTAAAAACCTACCCGAATTGTATTCGGGCAAATCACACAAGGGGTTAAGTACGTTTTGCGAGGCATTGCTGTATATTTGTTGTTATTTTTACTGGAATTTACTACCCATAAAGCATGAGGGTATACTTTTAGTAAAGGGTTGCGATATTACTGTATTTATTATAAGAATACAAATATTTTTACTAATCAAATATTAATACACGCGGGAAAACCCAGTGAGGACACATTATTGTAAATTTCAAATTGTTAATATGTTTATGATAAAATGAATAAAATATAAACATCGAAAAGATTTTATCTTGAAAAAATATTATATTGTAGTGAAGGTATGGAATAATTACACTTCTGTAAACAAAATCTTGATAACGATTATTACAATGTTATCACTATCCAAATAAATAATTAACGAATCTTCTCATTAATTGATTCAATATTTTTTTCCATGTATGTTATTATTATTATTTATTTATATAGTTTTTTTTTAAAAGAGATATTACTTTGTGTTATTATCTATCCATTTTAAAATTAACTTTTACTGTGTAAAAATCACTATAAAAACCATATTTATTAATTTAATTTGACACGTGTTTCAATGTATCAATTATCAATCATTTGTAAAGTTGTTTTAAAAAAAGATGCATTTGTGAGTTGTGTTCTGGGGACGATTAATTCATCGTAACACTTATCACATAAGATTTCTAAATATACCTTTATGATGGTATGTACAAAGTATGGGTTAAATATAAAATGAACCACTTCTCGTTAGATCATCACTTTTGTTATTGATAAATCTTGAAACTTATAAACTTTTTTTTTAATTCAACACGTACATATTATGTGTCCGACTTAAAGCTTGAACACAAAACACGTCAACGATTTTAAATTTTCTTGAATCTACCCGAAGTAGATATCTAGAGCAGTGATTCCCAAAGTGGTCTATATCGACCCCCAGGGGTCTATGACAACTCGCAAGGGGTCTATGTTTTAATTTGAATTTAAAATATAAATGTATAAAACCTAACATGTGTGGTTCAAAGTGAGTAACACTACATATACCGGCTGTCAAAAATACATTTGAAGTTAATGAATTTGATAAAAATCAATATCAGGTAAGGCAAGGGGTCAACGAGATAAAAGAGTTTGGGAACCTCTGATCTAGAGTAACGCAAAAAATGGGAGCTCCCTTTTTAATTGAAATATATGGATATAAATGCATTGAAATAGATTGATATTTTGACATATTGATGATAATAATATACAGCCGTCGTGGAGCATTACCGCTCTACTATCATGTCATATGCTATGCTCGCTACCACTTAGCACAGTCGTGTGACAATTTATTATAGCCATCAGTTTTTCGGTAAAACTGAGAGAAAGTATGATTAAATCATAATTGTTTGCAATGTTTCTGTTTAAATATTATCATGTTTCAATTGTCAAATGAACACACTTAACTTTGAAAAAACAAACGAATAAATAAATCAAAACGCAAAATTATATCAGACGCTTTCATTTATTTTTTGTTACTCTCCTTTCTGGCTCTATAACCATACTCCATACTCTTTTTGGCTTGCTTTTAATATAAGTTTATGCTATTTTTTCAAGTCTACTCTTATAATTCCAGCGGTGGGTGTTTTATATATCTTTTATCAATGTCACCTTATTTGAGATATTTTCTTTTCTACATCATTTTTATCATATCTTAAACATCGTATATGGGATAAAGGTCCGGAAAGTCTCCAGGTCATTCCAACGATGAAATATTTTGAGCCACAAGAATGTATTTAGGCGTATTGCGCGGTACCTCTACTTTCACAAAGTTTTGATTCATCTGGACAAAACCATTCTGGTGATAGAGGCAATAATCTTTCAACATATTCCATAATTCTTTCAACAAGATATAGTCATTCCATCCCTCTCCAATATATGCATCATAGATCAAATCATCATTAACGTTAGACAACAAAAACAGAAAACACAGGTTTTTTAAAGAATTAAAATATTTTTTGGGCAGAGTGCTTATTTTACTTATCTAACCGGACCATTTATGTATGATATAAGGTTTCTGGTATGTCGAATTATTCAATAAATGATTCAGGTAAGATATAATTTCTATTTTATTTTTGGAATCATTCAGGCTTTCTAAAATATTATTGTCACTATTCGTGAACTTAAAATAAATACATTAGATAGGATAAAACTTTATCAAATGTTACTTCTTTATAAATGTTTCTTCTTTATAAAAGTGCGTTAAATGAATGAAAATCTTTTACCGTTATTATATTAATTTATTAAATATTATATTAATAAATTTACCCGTTTCGCCAGACGTATCTTCTTCATCTTCCAAATATTTCTTTTTTTCTAATTCCGTCATTTTGATTTGAATGGCAACTAGTTATTCCAAAAATCACCACTTAACTGAACAAGACCTAATATTGGACAAGTACTTGCAGTGTTTTATTATCTCACTACCCGATAATGCTAGATTTAATTATTTTTGGTTTTCTATCTAAAGATACCTTTTATATTCTATCTCCATTATTACTGATTTGGTATAAGCGTAATCAGTTACTCAGTCGACGTAGAGATCTATATCAAACAAATCAACATGTACTTCAAGAATTTATCAGATTAGTGAAGACTCCTGATTGCCCGGGATAGTTAGAAAAAATGCAGGTCTACTGATGCAGATCTTAAGAATGATCGGATCTTACTCTGTACTTATGTTCTTCTAAATCTGTCCCCCCTGCCTCCACAGGTCCAATACATAAATTTTTGGTTTCCATTCGGACCTATCTGATAATAAAAAACCTTTTTTGAATCTTATATCAGTATTTAATCAATCATGGAAAGTTTTTCGCGATGAAATATAAAAATATTATATAAACTTAAACTTTCAATTTTTAAAGTCCCCATCACTGTCAGCGGAGCATGTAAGTTAAAACTTACTAGTTGTACAATGATAGTGTGTGCTTAAGGATCGTGACCATAATGGATTGTTATGCCTTCATCTCCCCGGTAACCTGCATACAGTAAGGGTGTTTGTGCACTACACGGAATTTTACCGACCGGCAGTCCGGTTTTGAAAAATGAAAGCGACCACGACAGATTAGCGTGATCGAATTATTGGGACAAACGCCCTTAGAGGGATTACACGGAAATACATGGAATTTTACCGTCCAGCACGTCAGTTAGCGTTTTAAAACGATAATTGGCTTGGATTGGCTTGGATTGGCTTGTGCCATTGTCCATATTTCTTCGGATCGGTGCTCTTGATCGGTGCATGAACACGTTGCGCGTAAATTTGATCTTATGGTGTAAGTCAGTAACATATAAATAAATTTATGATTTTTTTAGTTACACACGGTATGTATTACATTTATATCAATTTATTACATATGGTTTATAAACATTGACGCGAAAAAGGTATATTTTTTAATAATATCACAACTATAACCTGAAAGAATCCCTAACATACTGTCTAAAAGTATCTGATACTTTTATAAATCATGACTTCAGATCCGACGGAACCGGTATGTCTCGCAAGGATATCAAAAGTCGACAGTAAAATTCCGAGTAGTGGGTAAATATTTCTACGGGGACAGAATATGTGTTGAAAAAAAAATAGAATGAAATAAATATTCTTACTAGCCACACTAAAAAGAGCCTACGCAGAAAAGTCAGTAGATAATTATACTCAACAGCCTTATAAAGACTTAAAGAAAACTCAAATGTCAAAATCAAAATAACCTAAAAATGCCATTGACAAAACTCGGTAAGATGCGTTTTGTCACTTTCCCGACTTGGTTCAGTGCAGAAAAATGGCTAAATATGCATTTTACAGAGTTTAATGTTCATGATATATTTAGGCTATATTGAATTTGACATTATTCAATGAAATTGAGAGACGAAAAAATCATTTTGCTGGTAAAAAGATTTATTATGTCTAAACCATAACTTCGACCCAGAAAATGAACAACACACCCAAAGTTTTTAAAAGAGCACATAGTCCTATCAAAAATAATCATTTTTAATTTGTGATAAAACTTAATCATTAGGTAAATAAATAACCTGGATCGTATCAAATGTAAGAAAATTGCAGTAAAAAAAAGGCAAGTCATTAAGAAAAGAGTTCATAAAATTAATATTGTACCTATCCGAGAGTATTTTTCACATATTCCTTCCCATTCCTAACTATCCTACCTGCAGACAGGCCTCTAAAATAGAGTATAGTATGGGCGGACCTCATCTTTCGCACAATTCGCTATTTCGCACTTTTAAAAAAAATCTTTTTTGGCAATAATGCAAAAATGTTTTGTTTCCGTTCAGTTGTTTACCTTTCACATTATGAAATGCCTATGAACCGGGTAGGTGATTTGTACCCTTTATATGTAAATTATTCTGAACTTCATGTATCACGTTAACGATGTAACCAATAATGATAAGAATCTCTTGTATATGCATGTAGAATATTGTATAGGGAATAATATCAATGTATTAGCGAATATTATTGTTGTCAAATATGTGTATGCACGCGGTACGGTATAAAACCGTAGCCCCTAAGGTGCACTTTAGAAAGGGAAAGCGATATGGCTGTCCTTTTCCCTCGACCGCTGATTGGTCGGACGTCCCCACTGTCAAGGGACACACAGCGGTCAAGTATATATAGGGCCCACTTTGGTTAAATAAATTAGTTCTGTTCTGTTTTTACTGCCGAAACTTGTGTTTCATTTCTCCGCTCCCGCTCTTCGGGACCTCGCCGCGCCGCCAGCCTGGACCGCTTCGCCTCTCTGCACCTTTTCCAAAAGCTTTTTTCAGAGCTATTGAGGTTGACTTGTCGGTCTAGTGCTTTGTTCTTCCCGGCTCGCCTTCTAGTCACCTCCGTCTATATCTAGCTTGGCTGGGTACAACAGGGCTGTCTAGAACGCCACCCCTTACAACGGTGGCAAGCTCGGACAGAGTTTGGTGGAGGCCAGCAGTCGATTTTAGTTTTTTCGCATCGCTCGTAACCGCATTGGTTACAACATAATAAAATATTATTTTGAGAAATAAAAAGACTTTTTTTTTATTCACTCACATTTTTAGTAACCAACTAGTTTCGGCAACAACCTGTTGCCCTCTGAAGAGGGCAACAGGTTGATGCCGAAACTAGTTGGTTAATAAAAATGTGAGTGGATCAAAAAACAAAGTCTTTTTATTTCTCAAAATAATATATCAATATGATCGACAATATTCATGCTTTCAATATTCAAAACACAACATAATAACCTCAGGGTATACCATTAACATAATTTGAAATGGGTAAAATTATGATATAAATTTGTTTCTTCTTAAATTCAGATACACCTGCCAGCGTGAGTTTGTCCTGAAACATTTGCCTGATGACAAGCTGTACCGTCTCATATCCAATGTGTACAAGGTAGTTCCTCCAATCCTGACCGAGTTGGGCAAGGCCAAGAACCCATGGCCCAATATAGATGCCCACTCCGGAGTTTTACTTCCGGTAACTGTTCTTACATATGGTATGTATTTGTATCCAACTGCAATCTTAGATTTCTCGACTCTTTGCATAACTAACCCTTTCATGAGTTTTTGCAAATAACACATGTATCCAAGGTGTGAGATTACGAAACACTTATAGAGAGAGAGAGAGAGAGAGTATCTCTAAATAAATAAATAATTGCATTAAAAATATTATGTTCATTCGAAGTTTTTAGAAATTAAATGCCAAATTTTTCACAAACAATTGGCAAGCCACAAACAAAAAAATGACAAGTTTGTTACAAACAGTTATCACTAATTTAATTTTTTATGTTTTTTTAATAATAAATTACAAATTAGCAGACTCTAAAAATCAATGTTTGATTTTAATTTTTATTATATATGATAAATATTACTAACACAATGCACGTCTGACGTGTACATCTACACCTTATTCTATCACTTGTATTGCTGTATGTACGGTGCTCTCTTTTGCTCCACATCCATGGTGTCGGAATATATAGCTCTCTTTCTACTTCTCGCTACGTTATATCTTTCTTCTCTCTCATGTAACAAAATGTGCCTAATAAATGTCCTTCAAATTTAACATTCAATTCTCGATTATTGAATCGCCCAATATTTCGCATTTCCAAGTTTCCCTTTTTTTTTCAAAACCAATGTAATTGTATTTTTAGTTGAATGTACTGTATGCATAACCAAGTATGTAATGTTGCAGTATTATGGGCTGAAGGAGATGAATTACTACACGGTCCTGTCTGGCGTGTCCCGTGCTCTCGGTGTGCTGGCACAGGTTTGGTCTCGTGCACTTGGCTTCCCCGTTGAGACACCCAAGTCCTTCTTCACGCACGGACGCTCTCATGAAGACCCTTAAAGCATAATTCAGTCACTAGGCGTCACTTTAAATGAGAACTAAACTTGTACAAGCGCATGAAACTTATAGCTAACATAGTTATATCTTTCAAATATGATGTTTAATTCACATTTGTCAATAGATTTATAGATCTATGTTCTTCAATTATTGTTCAGTATTTAAATCATTTATTTTTTAAGTATTTATTACATCAGGTTCATTTTTGATGACGGCATAAATTTTAGCCCTTTGTTATTAATTTATTAAACTGTTTAAAATAATTATTGTATCGGATACAATCCTTTGATAAAACAAAGGTGATAATGTCAACCATGCAGATGTATTATTATTTATTTGTTATTTAGTAGACGAACTCTCGAGTTCTATCCGTAATTTCATCTCAGCTCATCAACTCTCGATGCTGTATCGAGAATACCTTACAGGGGTAGATAATATCCGACTCTCAATTAGGCACTTGCATAATCCTTAGAATAATCTTAGCAGAACCAAATATGTAACAAGGAATGCCAGCAGCTCATTACCAAGAGACTTAATGACAGTAGTAATATTAGGCGTAAATTAATGTGATTCGTAGTCAAAGTGTTCAGCAATAGAAATAAGAACAAGTGTCAAAAATCTTTTTATGTAACATTTCATTCCGATCCATGAAAAATATTGAACCATTTTTTTTTTGTAATTCCACCAACAGATTGTGAGTAATTTAATGATTACGAAATTGACAATTTTTATGAAATAAATGAATAGTGAATCCTATAACATTTGTTTTAATTATGACTTTTTACCAAACCATGTCACCATACATCCAGTCTAAAAATTATGACATCAGGGTATCCTATGCATATGAACCTATTACAGTCAAATTATTATGTAAATAAACAAATGATAAAATATTAACATAAAATAACTTATTTAAAATAAATAAATAACTATTGTTAGTGCAGCCGGAGATCATAAATGATCGGGATGGTCTCCCATTTATTTGTGTGTACATATTTACAAGCCACAATATACCTCTCAATGATTGTTACCTACTCTGAATTCATGTGAAAACGCTACCTAACTAAATAATCAGAATATGAGGGTTTTTTTGCTGGCATTTTCCAGTTTCGAAATCCCAATTTCACAAAATCTGTAAAAAAATCTTACATATTAAAAGGTTTTTTACTTTTTACCATTGGGAAGAAAGGGAGGTGAATTTTGCAAATGAAAATGAAGATTTTTTTATAAAATAGAATCTTTAAAAAATATTTTAGGTGTAATAAATTTCTATGCCATTGTTTTCTTGTCCGCGCACAGGTCCATAAGGCACTACATCGGTACTCCAATCCCAATGTACCACCAATAAATTATAACACATGAATGTAACTGAGGTAGTCTTACGCTTCAAGTTCCATTTCGGGAACTATGAAACAGCAATGTAAAATTTCCTTTACATTTAACATCATCCTTGCCAGGAATCGAACCTAAACCTTAAGTCTGGTTGACAAACGTGTCAACCACTACGCTTGAAGGGGATTTCAATTTCCAATGTGGTAATTGGTGATTCATGACTTAATAGACGGTGATTTAATGTAACTTTTATTTAAGTTGAAGTTTATTTAGGTTCTAAGTTTAAAATGTGCCCAAATCAATGGGTTGATTAGTATAACTTTTCATGAGCAGATCTCCACCCAGGACATCGCTAACCAACGACCGTCCATTTTCCAGCTTGCTGTCATCCAACATTACCTCTCCGTGCGTACCGCCCCAACCGTGGGGCCATAAAATACCAGGTCAAGTAGCGTATGGCCCCACATTTGGGGTGAATATAAAAATCAGATTGACAATTTTTATTTATTACAGTGGAACCTCGGTATACGTCCTTAATCCATGCCAGATCATGAGACTTATACTGAATAGGACGTATACCAAACATATTTTTTCCATAAGAAATAAATAATCCCTTCCCACGAAAAAATCTTTTTTTTCGCATATACATTGACTTCTTCTTCTTCTTCTTATTGTAGGCCTTGCGGCCTGTTTTTAAGGCCATCGCCTCCTGCGATGTCGATTCCCTGCTATCGACCCATCTCTTCGGTGGTCTGCCCGAGAGTCGTCTACCATGGGGTTGGCCGTACAGTGCGATGTGGGGGAGGGGGTCTGGATGGTTCCATTCTCCTCACGTGCATATACCATTGTCTCCTTCGTTGACTTCCCCACCTAACGACATCTTCCATCTTCCATATTTCCCTGATCATGGCATTTCTTATTCTATCTCGAAGACTCTTGCCTGATATGCTTCTTGGAGTCTTCATTTTTGACACTCTAAGCGCTTTACATTGACGTGGTTGTTTAAATTAATTCAAATACTGCTTAGTACTAAAATAGATAAATTTGGATTAAAACAATGATAAATTTAAACAAAAAGTTTAACTAAATCTTTAGTACATATAACTAAATAAAGATAAAATAAAGTCTTTTTCTTTTCATGTCAGAGCTACATAAATAAAATAGAACTTGGTGTGAAACAAGGTGAAATAAATAACATTTAACCTTACTTTACCTTGGTGAGAAGAATCAAGTGCTTATGATGCTGAGAAGGAGATGTTATTATTTGTAAGGAGAGTCCGCTTCCAGTAAAGCATCAGGAATGACTGGTTGAGGCTCATCAAGTTTTACTCTTACTAAAAATCTGTCTAAAGAACTTTGCTTTTGCCTTCTCCTCAGGATGTTTCGAAAATGTGACATTGTCTGGTCTTCCCAGACAATGTCACATTTTCGAAACATTCTGATCATCCTGGTCTTCCCAGACAATGCTATTAACTAATAAGTTCTTGCATGCATGCAAGTCGTATTCCAAACGAAGGCTAAACCAAGCAAAATGTTTGGCATCCATGACGTATACCAAGTTGGACTTATTCCAAAGCAGACATATACTGAGATTCCACAGTATATGCATGACATATGTTTAAAATTTTGATATTCAATCTAATGGTAGCGACTGACCGGAGCCATTTCGTCATAACGCGTTACGATGCGAGCCTTTTGTATAATCAGTATAGCGAGCCGAGCACTCCATCCATAGTTTCGGATGCTCGCCTCGAGCGATGTTACGACAAAATGTACCGGTCAGTCTCTACCATAATTCAGCCTTAGAATAATAGATAAATCATATAAAAAACTCACTCTGCAGGGTACAACCTTTTTATTAATAACTTACTACTCGAGAGGTTAGACTGTAACTATGACTGTACCCCCAGACCTACCTCAGCTTTCTGTACCATCATAAACAGTAGCATACAATCAGAGCATCTGGGCACCGACTAGGGCTTTCCGATTGGTCTGCATGTCAGTACAGTGAGGCGGTAGGTAGATCGGGAGCCAGAAAGGGGTTGAGTAAAAGAAACAAGGCGAGTATTCTATTCTAATTAGTTTATTCCTGCTCTATTGTTATAAGTTTATTAGTGCTCAGAAAGAATACGAGTAGGGGGTGAACGCGAAGTGCTTTCACTAGTGTGAAAGCACTCCGCATGTACATAAATGGGGGGCTTCAGGGTTGTTCTACATCTTTAATCGACATTTCATTACTGCTTATAAACATATTACGAAGGCTGTTCCCTGAGTGTGGCATAAAAAATACCTTTATTGGGGAACAGCTATTCACAGAAAGAATGACAGCTTAAGTAACAAATATTTACAATCACACACAGCAAAATCAATTGATTGATCAATGTTCGAGAATAAAAAACGCCAGAGGACGCCCACGCCGCGAATATCTTTGCCACTTTTACGAGGACACGGGCTGTCTAAAGTATGAGGAGCTGAAGAGGGTTACGCAAAATAGACCAGAGTGGCGAATCCTTGATAATTGGAATTCCTTGATAATCGTGTATCTCTGAAGAGTGAACAGTGACTTTCCGTTATCTGATCACTCATGATGTCTCCATTGCACTTTTATTTTGGATGATTACTATCGAGTACATTCTTGGTCTTCGTGAGCTGGAGCATGGCCAAGATGTCGAGCAGGAAGCCTCCCCGAGCGTTGGTCACGCCGGAGAGCAGCTCGTGGAGCGCCTCGTCACTGTATATGACCGATTGCAGATGGCGGGGGTGATCCTGGTAGTCTTGGCGTCTCTGAAGTGAATAACAAGTTTTCGCAATCCGAGCAAGGATAATATCTCAATTCCAGTCAGCAAGTGCAATCATTCAAAATAAGTCTTACCTTGAAACACCCTTGAAAGAAAGACTCGAAAGAATGCCGTTGTATGGCGTGGTAGAACAGGAAAGCCGCCTGCAAGCTTGCGCCACAGACCACAGACTAACTATTTATATACACAGACTAACTATTTTATAGCGCAGCTGCTAACTACCACCGCGTAGCATGTCGCATCCGCGTGAGGCATGATCGGCATGAAGCAGTGGTTGTAAACATGTTTATTTTTACTGAATTCAAATAATTTGTGTTTTTAATTTTTTAACTATATTTTAAGTCAATATCATAAAAGATAGAATTTTAAACTTTTATTTGTTATCTTCAAATATAAAACGTGGCGGTTAGCTCCAAAAAACACAAAATGATTCTGGGATTTTGACTTGAGTTCATAATTCAAGATAAATTTTTGTCCATAATGCAGTTAAAATTTATTTTAAATACAGTGAAAATGGTAAAATTTTCATTGAAAAATATAAACAGAATTGCCCAAAATGGTGTAAATATTCATTTAATGTTCGCCATTTCTTACATAGATTTGCGGGTCTTAGAAATTATGAATATAATTTTGTACGGTAATAAATAAAACTAATTTTTGGGTATAAATTATTTTTATATACAAGTTCGTTAGACATAATAGGTAACAAATTTAATTTTAATATTGACAAGTAAATTATTATCAAAAAATCAGAAGACAATCGCTACTTTTCTTGTTAAAATCGATGTCTTCATCACTTACTGACATTTCTTACAAAACCACGTTTTCTGTTTCACTTTCAAATTCTGTATCTAAGGTTTTTGAATTCTAAATCACTGTCATCTACACTACTTTCTCAATTTTCTTTCAATTTTAGAACTGTCCAAAAGTCGTCCAATCTCGTTATGAGATTTTTTTTTCCTGCCATTCATTGTGGTAAAGTGTCAAAAGATTTTTTTTTTAAAAACTAGAAATTGTTCAAACATAAAACAGTTTATTGTGAAGTTTTGAAGTTAGTAACTTTGTGTATGTCGGTGTTGTATATATACATAAATCTATTATATACTATATATTACCACTATTTGTGGTATTTTCTAAGTAAAACTTAAATTAAAAATGGTTAGATTTTACCAAAAAGTAACTGCCGAATCAATTTATGAAAATATTAACAACTTATGTAATGATTACACTTTTTTTAAACGTGATCCTTAGTATTTTTCATACAAGTAAACAAATAAATCAGTTTAACTGTCCCGTTCCGAAGGGGGTATCAATTTCTTTACTAGCGCTCCACAGTTTAATTATCGGTGGTACATCGCCAAGTTTGCACGTGTGTGTGTTGTGTTTCCAATACCCAAACGTTATTTGGCAAATACAGAGTGTTTTTTCTCGTTGCTAAGAAAAATTATAAATTATTCAAATTATCTACTAACATTTCTTGGTGCATCGCATTTTTACATTTATTTTATAAAAATCTGCCTTTTTACACTGTAATTAAGTTGTCATAATTTTAATATTTATAAACTTTACCCTAACAATGAGTGGAAAACAATTGACAGATGATATGATTGAGCAACTTCTGAACGATACGGACACTGATGTATCTTTAAGTGATGATGAAAGCGATTTAGGGTTAGAAAATAAAGATGATGTTTCCGACACAGATAACTATATAATCGAAGAACTTTCAGCGTGGAGTCCGTAGATATAGAAGACAACAGTAGAAATGAAGAAGAAAATTTGTTCACTTCCAAATCAGGCTACAGATGGACAGATATTCCTCCACCTTCTTCAAAAACCCATTCCCACAACATAATAAGATCAACATCTGGTATAGCTGGACCACTAGCAGCTGCAAAGAGTATGAAAGAAATGTTTTTTTCTTTTATTACTCCTACCATGATGACTGAGATAATACGTTGTACCAACAAATATTGTGAAGAACGAGGTATTACGGGAAACGCAATAACAGAAAGCGAAATACAAGCTTTTATAGGATTTTTATCAGCATCTGGCAAAAATAGAGGTAGAAAACAACACATTAGTGAGCTTTGGAAAACCAACAGAGTATTTAAACAGTTCTTTTATGCAGCGGCAATGCCTCGTGACCGGTTCCAGTTTATTTATAGCAAAATTCGGTTTGATAACAAAGCTACGAGAAATGAAAGGATGGCTCTGTCTGGCCATAAACATGAGGCAATAAAATTATTTTTTGAACAGTTTGTGGAAAATTGCACGATAAATTATTCACCTGGATCCCACTTATCAATAGATGAGCGCCTAGCTGTCTTTAGGGGAAATTGCCCATTTAAGGTGTATATAAAAAGTAAGCCAGGGAGGTATGGAATAAAAATATGGGTGGCGGCAGAAGCCGATAGTGGATATATTTGTAATGCACAGATTTACACGGGCAAAATTAACAATGTACGGGAGGTGAATCAAGGTCATAGAGTTGTGATGGAGATGGCCACACCGTATTTTGGCAGTGGACGAGGAATTACAGTCGACAATTTTTTCACATCTGTGGCCTTAGCACAATCATTGATGGCGGAAGGACTTTCTCTCACGGGGACAATGAGAAGCAACAAAAGAGAAATACCTGTAGCATTTCAGAAATCTCCTTCACGAGAGTTATTTTCCTCACTGTTTGGGTTTTCGAATAATATGACCCTGGTATCGTATGTTCCTAAAATTAAAACTGCTGTAAATCTTCTAACGACAGAGTTTTATAACAAAAGCGTCGACGTTGGATATAAGAAAAAACCGGAAATAATTTTGCATTACAACAAAACTAAAGGTGGAGTTGATTTGGGAGACAAAATGACGAGAGAATATTCATGCGCCCGGTCTACAAGGAGATGGCCACTTAGATTTTTTTTTGAAATCCTTGATATGGCGGCATTGAATTCTTATTTTCTTTGGCTTAAAAAAAATCCAGAATGGAAACAAAATGACAGAAGTAAGAGAAGAAAATTTATTCAACAATTGGCCATGGAGCTCGTGACAGATAACGCAAGAAAACGAAGCAGATTAAAATCAAATGATAAGCTCCATCAAAAGGCATTTAGCTTATTTGCAGATGAAATGGGGGAAGAATTCCCCTTAGATAAACCATGTACTTCAGCTTTCAATCCACCTACACAACGAGGTCGCTGTAATTTCTGCCCCCGCAAATCTGACAAAAAAAAACAAAATAAAGTGTGTCGTTTGTGACGAATTTATATGTTTGATACATAAACACGAGGTAAAAAAGTTTCACTGTCCAAACTGTTCATTCAACGTTATGTGATTTTTTATATTGTTTTTTAATGTCTGAATTTTGTAAACATTCTTTGTTTTCTTCCCATAATATAACGACAAATTATAAGCACGCTGTGTAGTATGCTTCACTCTCTCTCCTCACCCCCCCCCGCACGCATCGTTCCGGCCAACATCCGGCCGAAGCGCTCCAGTGATGATTGAACTTCGGTTAGAATTGGATGCAATCACCGCAGAGAACTTCTTCGCAACTATGTTTTTTCGAAAATTATTATGTTTATTGCAGAAAAATCAAATTATTATGGATAAAATAGAATAACAATAGTATGATAAACATTTTGGCATAAGTAGAATTTGTAAAAACACTGTATTTATAGCATTTTACTTGGGGTATTGCCAGTACCCCCTTCGGAACCTACGGATTATTTTTTTTTCCTCCGGACCGGAAAGGTTAAAACGAATGTAAAAAAAACAATATACAGAATCAATCGCCAAAGATTGACAATGTTTGCTTTTGTTTTGGGGAGTTCGAAGGCACGGCAGACGGCACACTAACACATTGATAGCGAACAACTGACCTTACTCAATATGATTTTTGATCTTTTATTTGTTCTTTTTTTTAAAATAACTCATTCGAATCTGGTCCGATAATTTTTGTTTATATCTCAATTTGTATGTAATTGTTTGAAAAACGATTACACTAAAGGAAAACGACGTAAAAAAATTACCTATTAAGTAATTAATAATTTTCCGCGATGGTGGGTCTGATCAGACCCACCATCGCGGAGGAGGTGTTAAAAAAGAAACGTACGTGTAAACAATTTATTTGAACAATACAATAAATACTATACAAATAGAAGTACGATACAGAATATTGCAGGGTTGAAATAAATTCAGGAGTACTTGAAATTTCAACAACTTCGGCGCCTCCTTTTTCTGATAGTGAGTTGGACTTGCAGCACCGGCTCCTCTTGAAGCGGCCGGTCTTTAAACTCTGCAGCGTCTCGCCTGGAACGTTTTTCTCCGGCTCGGGCGATTGCTGCCGCGCAACCGGCCGCAGCGCCTGCACCTCCTGGAGCAGGACCTCCTTCTGGGCCGCCTCCTCCGGTGCCTGGAGCACGGGTGACGCCTCTTACGTCGTCGCGAACTTGCGCCGCCTACCGCAGGGGTGCTCTGAAGAGGTTGAAGGAAATATCATACCCGCCAGTCGACGCCAGATAGATTTTTTTCATGTTTACTTCACTGAAGTGAAGTAAACATGAAAAAATCTATATGGCGTAAACTGGCGAGTATGATATTTCCTTCAACCTCTTCAGAGCACCCCTGCGGTAGGCGGCGCAAGTTCGCGACGACGTAAGAGGCGTCACCCGTGCTCCAGTGCTCACTTTATTTCACTTCTCAATTTTAAACGGAAAATTTTTACAACACATCCATGCCGAAAAATGCGGATTATAATTTAAAATCGGCTCCTCTTGAAGCGGCCGGTCTTTGAATCTCTGCAGCGTCTCGCCTTGAACGTTTTCGAGCACGAGCGACGCCTCTTCCGCCGTCGCGAACAGGACCGTTTGCGCCGCCTACCGCACGAGTCCTCGGAAGAGGTTGAAGGAAAGAAGATCCCCGCCAGTCGACGGAAAATTTTCATTTTAACACTTTTCAATTTATTTTCCACAGTAATTTGTTTGTCGGGTTCTCAGTAAAATATTAAAAATATAAATAAATACTAAACGGACAATTTTCACAGCACATCCATGCCGAAAAATGCGGATTACAATTTAAAATCGGCTCATACGATTCTATTCGTATGAAAATTCGAATGATTTTGTTTGAGATTCCTTCAATATTTTCGAATGTTTGTTTGCAGAGATTTCTCTAATATTAGAGTACTCGCGTGAACGCGTACCTACTTGAAAATGAATATCCAACGTACTTAGCAAACTGGTATTTTGTAAAATTTTGAACAATTTACTAAAACATATGTACTCTCGATGACTGATGTACTATTCAGTTTTCACGGGCGATATTACCATCCCTTTCCTCCATAGCTTATAATGATAAATTCACAATTCTAACGGAAATTGATTTGACACGATAGCTGATTACAAACATATAATCTAATCATATATTATAATCAAAATATAGGATGGCGCAAAATTAATCATTTAATTAAGTTTTTGAATGACTTTTTTATTAAATAAAAAAATATATTTCGAGTGATGGAATCCTTTTTTTGAACCTTTTCAATTTTTATGATGAAAACTCATGACTTAAATTACATTTTGTTTTAGTCAAAACTTTGATGAGACATGCCCAATTTCATCTGTAATTGTTTTCCCAGTTACGAGTTACAATGATTCATTGTCTCATAGTTCTTTTTAATTAACGTGTGTGTCGCTTGTGTGTTTAGGAATGTTGTGCCGGTCGCCAGTTATACTGGTGCTGAAGGGAGATGTGAATTTGCTAATATTGGAGCAAGGTATGCATTCTTCCACGTGGCTCATTTTGCAAATACAAAACGCATTATCACTTTAATATTATCACGTAAATTGTACCCTAAGGTACAATTTACGGGGATGTTATAAGCTAGCGCCTGTATTCCACAATATGAAGTACTTGTTCCCGTACCCATTGTACAAGAATCTACTGCTCACTTCCGTACCAAGTAATCCTAACAAAACCTGACTAAGTCAGACCAATCCTGACCAATCCTGACCAAACCTGACCAAATCAGACCGATCCTGACCAAATCAGACCAATTCTGACCAAACCAGACCAATCCTGAGCAATCCTAACCAAACCATTAATCAGTAACATTTTACGATCCATAAAACATGTTGACTGTTGTACTTGTTACATTATATTATATAAATTATTACACTGTTATAAATTATTAATTTTACCAGTATTCAAAAATCCTGGTAAGAAAATATTGAACAAAAAATATATAAAATCATTCCTCGCCTTCCTTATCCTTACATCGCGATGTAAGGATATGCATCGTGCAGTTTAAATCATCACATTCTCCTGTAAATTATTGTCGTTTTAGACTCACGTGACAAAAACCAATAGCGAAAGCAGATTTCAAGTGAGAGTACCGGCCCTGTGTAGTGTCTTCGTTACCACGTAAAATTTTACCAGGATTTGTATATTGGATATTGAAATGGGTAATTTAAATTGTTCATAGGACCAGTATGTATGTTTATCTACGTTCAATGAAATAAAAATAAAAATGTTAAAAAATTATTTTCTCTTTTTTAATTTTTTTATGTATTAATTTTAAATCAAACACAGATTTTTTGAGTCTACTAAGTTAGTGAGTCTACTAGTTTTTGAGTCTTCTAAACTTAGTAGACTCAAAAAATCTGTGTTTGATTTAAAATTAATACATAAATTAAAATGGAGTTCTACAAATTAAACGTACAAATCAATAAATAATTATTTTCTCAGTCTAGATTTCGCCAAAAATGAATATAGGACACGGTTGTACATTGTAATTCCTATACACAGGACCAACCTGCCAATGGTTACGCCAGTAGGAAGAGCTACCGCTATGTTAAACTATATCACATTGGATATTGATCTGTTCCATGTGTCCGAAGGAGTCTTCCGAAGCGGGATTCTTCTACACATTTAACAAGAGTCTTCTTGCTTACTTTAAAAAAAAAAAAAATTAATATTTTTATGTATACGCCTTAAATGTTAGTTTGTAATGTATACTTTAATTATTGAATAAATTGAAATTGAATTGTACGAACAAAAACATGGACAGAAAACATGGATAGTTAGAAAAAATGCAGGTCTACTGATGCAGATCTTAAGAATGATCGGATCTTACTCTGTACTTATGTTCTTCTAAATCTGTCCCCCCTGCCTCCACAGGTCCAATACATAAATTTTTGGTTTCCATTCGGACCTATCTGATAATAAAAAACCTTTTTTGAATCTTATATCAGTATTTAATCAATCATGGAAAGTTTTTCGCGATGAAATATAAAAATATTATATAAACTTAAACTTTCAATTTTTAAAGTCCCCATCACTGTCAGCGGAGCATGTAAGTTAAAACTTACTAGTTGTACAATGATAGTGTGTGCTTAAGGATCGTGACCATAATGGATTGTTATGCCTTCATCTCCCCGGTAACCTGCATACAGTAAGGGTGTTTGTGCACTACACGGAATTTTACCGACCGGCAGTCCGGTTTTGAAAAATGAAAGCGACCACGACAGATTAGCGTGATCGAATTATTGGGACAAACGCCCTTAGAGGGATTACACGGAAATACATGGAATTTTACCGTCCAGCACGTCAGTTAGCGTTTTAAAACGATAATTGGCTTGGATTGGCTTGGATTGGCTTGTGCCATTGTCCATATTTCTTCGGATCGGTGCTCTTGATCGGTGCATGAACACGTTGCGCGTAAATTTGATCTTATGGTGTAAGTCAGTAACATATAAATAAATTTATGATTTTTTTAGTTACACACGGTATGTATTACATTTATATCAATTTATTACATGTGGTTTATAAACATTGACGCGAAAAAGGTATATTTTTTAATAATATCACAACTATAACCTGAAAGAATCCCTAACATACTGTCTAAAAGTATCTGATACTTTTATAAATCATGACTTCAGATCCGACGGAACCGGTATGTCTCGCAAGGATATCAAAAGTCGACAGTAAAATTCCGAGTAGTGGGTAAATATTTCTACGGGGACAGAATATGTGTTGAAAAAAAAATAGAATGAAATAAATATTCTTACTAGCCACACTAAAAAGAGCCTACGCAGAAAAGTCAGTAGATAATTATACTCAACAGCCTTATAAAGACTTAAAGAAAACTCAAATGTCAAAATCAAAATAACCTAAAAATGCCATTGACAAAACTCGGTAAGATGCGTTTTGTCACTTTCCCGACTTGGTTCAGTGCAGAAAAATGGCTAAATATGCATTTTACAGAGTTTAATGTTCATGATATATTTAGGCTATATTGAATTTGACATTATTCAATGAAATTGAGAGACGAAAAAATCATTTTGCTGGTAAAAAGATTTATTATGTCTAAACCATAACTTCGACCCAGAAAATGAACAACACACCCAAAGTTTTTAAAAGAGCACATAGTCCTATCAAAAATAATCATTTTTAATTTGTGATAAAACTTAATCATTAGGTAAATAAATAACCTGGATCGTATCAAATGTAAGAAAATTGCAGTAAAAAAAAGGCAAGTCATTAAGAAAAGAGTTCATAAAATTAATATTGTACCTATCCGAGAGTATTTTTCACATATTCCTTCCCATTCCTAACTATCCTACCTGCAGACAGGCCTCTAAAATAGAGTATAGTATGGGCGGACCTCATCTTTCGCACAATTCGCTATTTCGCACTTTTAAAAAAAATCTTTTTTGGCAATAATGCAAAAATGTTTTGTTTCCGTTCAGTTGTTTACCTTTCACATTATGAAATGCCTATGAACCGGGTAGGTGATTTGTACCCTTTATATGTAAATTATTCTGAACTTCATGTATCACGTTAACGATGTAACCAATAATGATAAGAATCTCTTGTATATGCATGTAGAATATTGTATAGGGAATAATATCAATGTATTAGCGAATATTATTGTTGTCAAATATGTGTATGCACGCGGTACGGTATAAAACCGTAGCCCCTAAGGTGCACTTTAGAAAGGGAAAGCGATATGGCTGTCCTTTTCCCTCGACCGCTGATTGGTCGGACGTCCCCACTGTCAAGGGACACACAGCGGTCAAGTATATATAGGGCCCACTTTGGTTAAATAAATTAGTTCTGTTCTGTTTTTACTGCCGAAACTTGTGTTTCATTTCTCCGCTCCCGCTCTTCGGGACCTCGCCGCGCCGCCAGCCTGGACCGCTTCGCCTCTCTGCACCTTTTCCAAAAGCTTTTTTCAGAGCTATTGAGGTTGACTTGTCGGTCTAGTGCTTTGTTCTTCCCGGCTCGCCTTCTAGTCACCTCCGTCTATATCTAGCTTGGCTGGGTACAACAGGGCTGTCTAGAACGCCACCCCTTACAACGGTGGCAAGCTCGGACAGAGTTTGGTGGAGGCCAGCAGTCGATTTTAGTTTTTTCGCATCGCTCGTAACCGCATTGGTTACAACATAATAAAATATTATTTTGAGAAATAAAAAGACTTTTTTTTTATTCACTCACATTTTTAGTAACCAACTAGTTTCGGCAACAACCTGTTGCCCTCTGAAGAGGGCAACAGGTTGATGCCGAAACTAGTTGGTTAATAAAAATGTGAGTGGATCAAAAAACAAAGTCTTTTTATTTCTCAAAATAATATATCAATATGATCGACAATATTCATGCTTTCAATATTCAAAACACAACATAATAACCTCAGGGTATACCATTAACATAATTTGAAATGGGTAAAATTATGATATAAATTTGTTTCTTCTTAAATTCAGATACACCTGCCAGCGTGAGTTTGTCCTGAAACATTTGCCTGATGACAAGCTGTACCGTCTCATATCCAATGTGTACAAGGTAGTTCCTCCAATCCTGACCGAGTTGGGCAAGGCCAAGAACCCATGGCCCAATATAGATGCCCACTCCGGAGTTTTACTTCCGGTAACTGTTCTTACATATGGTATGTATTTGTATCCAACTGCAATCTTAGATTTCTCGACTCTTTGCATAACTAACCCTTTCATGAGTTTTTGCAAATAACACATGTATCCAAGGTGTGAGATTACGAAACACTTATAGAGAGAGAGAGAGAGAGAGTATCTCTAAATAAATAAATAATTGCATTAAAAATATTATGTTCATTCGAAGTTTTTAGAAATTAAATGCCAAATTTTTCACAAACAATTGGCAAGCCACAAACAAAAAAATGACAAGTTTGTTACAAACAGTTATCACTAATTTAATTTTTTATGTTTTTTTAATAATAAATTACAAATTAGCAGACTCTAAAAATCAATGTTTGATTTTAATTTTTATTATATATGATAAATATTACTAACACAATGCACGTCTGACGTGTACATCTACACCTTATTCTATCACTTGTATTGCTGTATGTACGGTGCTCTCTTTTGCTCCACATCCATGGTGTCGGAATATATAGCTCTCTTTCTACTTCTCGCTACGTTATATCTTTCTTCTCTCTCATGTAACAAAATGTGCCTAATAAATGTCCTTCAAATTTAACATTCAATTCTCGATTATTGAATCGCCCAATATTTCGCATTTCCAAGTTTCCCTTTTTTTTTCAAAACCAATGTAATTGTATTTTTAGTTGAATGTACTGTATGCATAACCAAGTATGTAATGTTGCAGTATTATGGGCTGAAGGAGATGAATTACTACACGGTCCTGTCTGGCGTGTCCCGTGCTCTCGGTGTGCTGGCACAGGTTTGGTCTCGTGCACTTGGCTTCCCCGTTGAGACACCCAAGTCCTTCTTCACGCACGGACGCTCTCATGAAGACCCTTAAAGCATAATTCAGTCACTAGGCGTCACTTTAAATGAGAACTAAACTTGTACAAGCGCATGAAACTTATAGCTAACATAGTTATATCTTTCAAATATGATGTTTAATTCACATTTGTCAATAGATTTATAGATCTATGTTCTTCAATTATTGTTCAGTATTTAAATCATTTATTTTTTAAGTATTTATTACATCAGGTTCATTTTTGATGACGGCATAAATTTTAGCCCTTTGTTATTAATTTATTAAACTGTTTAAAATAATTATTGTATCGGATACAATCCTTTGATAAAACAAAGGTGATAATGTCAACCATGCAGATGTATTATTATTTATTTGTTATTTAGTAGACGAACTCTCGAGTTCTATCCGTAATTTCATCTCAGCTCATCAACTCTCGATGCTGTATCGAGAATACCTTACAGGGGTAGATAATATCCGACTCTCAATTAGGCACTTGCATAATCCTTAGAATAATCTTAGCAGAACCAAATATGTAACAAGGAATGCCAGCAGCTCATTACCAAGAGACTTAATGACAGTAGTAATATTAGGCGTAAATTAATGTGATTCGTAGTCAAAGTGTTCAGCAATAGAAATAAGAACAAGTGTCAAAAATCTTTTTATGTAACATTTCATTCCGATCCATGAAAAATATTGAACCATTTTTTTTTTGTAATTCCACCAACAGATTGTGAGTAATTTAATGATTACGAAATTGACAATTTTTATGAAATAAATGAATAGTGAATCCTATAACATTTGTTTTAATTATGACTTTTTACCAAACCATGTCACCATACATCCAGTCTAAAAATTATGACATCAGGGTATCCTATGCATATGAACCTATTACAGTCAAATTATTATGTAAATAAACAAATGATAAAATATTAACATAAAATAACTTATTTAAAATAAATAAATAACTATTGTTAGTGCAGCCGGAGATCATAAATGATCGGGATGGTCTCCCATTTATTTGTGTGTACATATTTACAAGCCACAATATACCTCTCAATGATTGTTACCTACTCTGAATTCATGTGAAAACGCTACCTAACTAAATAATCAGAATATGAGGGTTTTTTTGCTGGCATTTTCCAGTTTCGAAATCCCAATTTCACAAAATCTGTAAAAAAATCTTACATATTAAAAGGTTTTTTACTTTTTACCATTGGGAAGAAAGGGAGGTGAATTTTGCAAATGAAAATGAAGATTTTTTTATAAAATAGAATCTTTAAAAAATATTTTAGGTGTAATAAATTTCTATGCCATTGTTTTCTTGTCCGCGCACAGGTCCATAAGGCACTACATCGGTACTCCAATCCCAATGTACCACCAATAAATTATAACACATGAATGTAACTGAGGTAGTCTTACGCTTCAAGTTCCATTTCGGGAACTATGAAACAGCAATGTAAAATTTCCTTTACATTTAACATCATCCTTGCCAGGAATCGAACCTAAACCTTAAGTCTGGTTGACAAACGTGTCAACCACTACGCTTGAAGGGGATTTCAATTTCCAATGTGGTAATTGGTGATTCATGACTTAATAGACGGTGATTTAATGTAACTTTTATTTAAGTTGAAGTTTATTTAGGTTCTAAGTTTAAAATGTGCCCAAATCAATGGGTTGATTAGTATAACTTTTCATGAGCAGATCTCCACCCAGGACATCGCTAACCAACGACCGTCCATTTTCCAGCTTGCTGTCATCCAACATTACCTCTCCGTGCGTACCGCCCCAACCGTGGGGCCATAAAATACCAGGTCAAGTAGCGTATGGCCCCACATTTGGGGTGAATATAAAAATCAGATTGACAATTTTTATTTATTACAGTGGAACCTCGGTATACGTCCTTAATCCATGCCAGATCATGAGACTTATACTGAATAGGACGTATACCAAACATATTTTTTCCATAAGAAATAAATAATCCCTTCCCACGAAAAAATCTTTTTTTTCGCATATACATTGACTTCTTCTTCTTCTTCTTATTGTAGGCCTTGCGGCCTGTTTTTAAGGCCATCGCCTCCTGCGATGTCGATTCCCTGCTATCGACCCATCTCTTCGGTGGTCTGCCCGAGAGTCGTCTACCATGGGGTTGGCCGTACAGTGCGATGTGGGGGAGGGGGTCTGGATGGTTCCATTCTCCTCACGTGCATATACCATTGTCTCCTTCGTTGACTTCCCCACCTAACGACATCTTCCATCTTCCATATTTCCCTGATCATGGCATTTCTTATTCTATCTCGAAGACTCTTGCCTGATATGCTTCTTGGAGTCTTCATTTTTGACACTCTAAGCGCTTTACATTGACGTGGTTGTTTAAATTAATTCAAATACTGCTTAGTACTAAAATAGATAAATTTGGATTAAAACAATGATAAATTTAAACAAAAAGTTTAACTAAATCTTTAGTACATATAACTAAATAAAGATAAAATAAAGTCTTTTTCTTTTCATGTCAGAGCTACATAAATAAAATAGAACTTGGTGTGAAACAAGGTGAAATAAATAACATTTAACCTTACTTTACCTTGGTGAGAAGAATCAAGTGCTTATGATGCTGAGAAGGAGATGTTATTATTTGTAAGGAGAGTCCGCTTCCAGTAAAGCATCAGGAATGACTGGTTGAGGCTCATCAAGTTTTACTCTTACTAAAAATCTGTCTAAAGAACTTTGCTTTTGCCTTCTCCTCAGGATGTTTCGAAAATGTGACATTGTCTGGTCTTCCCAGACAATGTCACATTTTCGAAACATTCTGATCATCCTGGTCTTCCCAGACAATGCTATTAACTAATAAGTTCTTGCATGCATGCAAGTCGTATTCCAAACGAAGGCTAAACCAAGCAAAATGTTTGGCATCCATGACGTATACCAAGTTGGACTTATTCCAAAGCAGACATATACTGAGATTCCACAGTATATGCATGACATATGTTTAAAATTTTGATATTCAATCTAATGGTAGCGACTGACCGGAGCCATTTCGTCATAACGCGTTACGATGCGAGCCTTTTGTATAATCAGTATAGCGAGCCGAGCACTCCATCCATAGTTTCGGATGCTCGCCTCGAGCGATGTTACGACAAAATGTACCGGTCAGTCTCTACCATAATTCAGCCTTAGAATAATAGATAAATCATATAAAAAACTCACTCTGCAGGGTACAACCTTTTTATTAATAACTTACTACTCGAGAGGTTAGACTGTAACTATGACTGTACCCCCAGACCTACCTCAGCTTTCTGTACCATCATAAACAGTAGCATACAATCAGAGCATCTGGGCACCGACTAGGGCTTTCCGATTGGTCTGCATGTCAGTACAGTGAGGCGGTAGGTAGATCGGGAGCCAGAAAGGGGTTGAGTAAAAGAAACAAGGCGAGTATTCTATTCTAATTAGTTTATTCCTGCTCTATTGTTATAAGTTTATTAGTGCTCAGAAAGAATACGAGTAGGGGGTGAACGCGAAGTGCTTTCACTAGTGTGAAAGCACTCCGCATGTACATAAATGGGGGGCTTCAGGGTTGTTCTACATCTTTAATCGACATTTCATTACTGCTTATAAACATATTACGAAGGCTGTTCCCTGAGTGTGGCATAAAAAATACCTTTATTGGGGAACAGCTATTCACAGAAAGAATGACAGCTTAAGTAACAAATATTTACAATCACACACAGCAAAATCAATTGATTGATCAATGTTCGAGAATAAAAAACGCCAGAGGACGCCCACGCCGCGAATATCTTTGCCACTTTTACGAGGACACGGGCTGTCTAAAGTATGAGGAGCTGAAGAGGGTTACGCAAAATAGACCAGAGTGGCGAATCCTTGATAATTGGAATTCCTTGATAATCGTGTATCTCTGAAGAGTGAACAGTGACTTTCCGTTATCTGATCACTCATGATGTCTCCATTGCACTTTTATTTTGGATGATTACTATCGAGTACATTCTTGGTCTTCGTGAGCTGGAGCATGGCCAAGATGTCGAGCAGGAAGCCTCCCCGAGCGTTGGTCACGCCGGAGAGCAGCTCGTGGAGCGCCTCGTCACTGTATATGACCGATTGCAGATGGCGGGGGTGATCCTGGTAGTCTTGGCGTCTCTGAAGTGAATAACAAGTTTTCGCAATCCGAGCAAGGATAATATCTCAATTCCAGTCAGCAAGTGCAATCATTCAAAATAAGTCTTACCTTGAAACACCCTTGAAAGAAAGACTCGAAAGAATGCCGTTGTATGGCGTGGTAGAACAGGAAAGCCGCCTGCAAGCTTGCGCCACAGACCACAGACTAACTATTTATATACACAGACTAACTATTTTATAGCGCAGCTGCTAACTACCACCGCGTAGCATGTCGCATCCGCGTGAGGCATGATCGGCATGAAGCAGTGGTTGTAAACATGTTTATTTTTACTGAATTCAAATAATTTGTGTTTTTAATTTTTTAACTATATTTTAAGTCAATATCATAAAAGATAGAATTTTAAACTTTTATTTGTTATCTTCAAATATAAAACGTGGCGGTTAGCTCCAAAAAACACAAAATGATTCTGGGATTTTGACTTGAGTTCATAATTCAAGATAAATTTTTGTCCATAATGCAGTTAAAATTTATTTTAAATACAGTGAAAATGGTAAAATTTTCATTGAAAAATATAAACAGAATTGCCCAAAATGGTGTAAATATTCATTTAATGTTCGCCATTTCTTACATAGATTTGCGGGTCTTAGAAATTATGAATATAATTTTGTACGGTAATAAATAAAACTAATTTTTGGGTATAAATTATTTTTATATACAAGTTCGTTAGACATAATAGGTAACAAATTTAATTTTAATATTGACAAGTAAATTATTATCAAAAAATCAGAAGACAATCGCTACTTTTCTTGTTAAAATCGATGTCTTCATCACTTACTGACATTTCTTACAAAACCACGTTTTCTGTTTCACTTTCAAATTCTGTATCTAAGGTTTTTGAATTCTAAATCACTGTCATCTACACTACTTTCTCAATTTTCTTTCAATTTTAGAACTGTCCAAAAGTCGTCCAATCTCGTTATGAGATTTTTTTTTCCTGCCATTCATTGTGGTAAAGTGTCAAAAGATTTTTTTTTTAAAAACTAGAAATTGTTCAAACATAAAACAGTTTATTGTGAAGTTTTGAAGTTAGTAACTTTGTGTATGTCGGTGTTGTATATATACATAAATCTATTATATACTATATATTACCACTATTTGTGGTATTTTCTAAGTAAAACTTAAATTAAAAATGGTTAGATTTTACCAAAAAGTAACTGCCGAATCAATTTATGAAAATATTAACAACTTATGTAATGATTACACTTTTTTTAAACGTGATCCTTAGTATTTTTCATACAAGTAAACAAATAAATCAGTTTAAAACGAATGTAAAAAAAACAATATACAGAATCAATCGCCAAAGATTGACAATGTTTGCTTTTGTTTTGGGGAGTTCGAAGGCACGGCAGACGGCACACTAACACATTGATAGCGAACAACTGACCTTACTCAATATGATTTTTGATCTTTTATTTGTTCTTTTTTTTAAAATAACTCATTCGAATCTGGTCCGATAATTTTTGTTTATATCTCAATTTGTATGTAATTGTTTGAAAAACGATTACACTAAAGGAAAACGACGTAAAAAAATTACCTATTAAGTAATTAATAATTTTCCGCGATGGTGGGTCTGATCAGACCCACCATCGCGGAGGAGGTGTTAAAAAAGAAACGTACGTGTAAACAATTTATTTGAACAATACAATAAATACTATACAAATAGAAGTACGATACAGAATATTGCAGGGTTGAAATAAATTCAGGAGTACTTGAAATTTCAACAACTTCGGCGCCTCCTTTTTCTGATAGTGAGTTGGACTTGCAGCACCGGCTCCTCTTGAAGCGGCCGGTCTTTAAACTCTGCAGCGTCTCGCCTGGAACGTTTTTCTCCGGCTCGGGCGATTGCTGCCGCGCAACCGGCCGCAGCGCCTGCACCTCCTGGAGCAGGACCTCCTTCTGGGCCGCCTCCTCCGGTGCCTGGAGCACGGGTGACGCCTCTTACGTCGTCGCGAACTTGCGCCGCCTACCGCAGGGGTGCTCTGAAGAGGTTGAAGGAAATATCATACCCGCCAGTCGACGCCAGATAGATTTTTTTCATGTTTACTTCACTGAAGTGAAGTAAACATGAAAAAATCTATATGGCGTAAACTGGCGAGTATGATATTTCCTTCAACCTCTTCAGAGCACCCCTGCGGTAGGCGGCGCAAGTTCGCGACGACGTAAGAGGCGTCACCCGTGCTCCAGTGCTCACTTTATTTCACTTCTCAATTTTAAACGGAAAATTTTTACAACACATCCATGCCGAAAAATGCGGATTATAATTTAAAATCGGCTCCTCTTGAAGCGGCCGGTCTTTGAATCTCTGCAGCGTCTCGCCTTGAACGTTTTCGAGCACGAGCGACGCCTCTTCCGCCGTCGCGAACAGGACCGTTTGCGCCGCCTACCGCACGAGTCCTCGGAAGAGGTTGAAGGAAAGAAGATCCCCGCCAGTCGACGGAAAATTTTCATTTTAACACTTTTCAATTTATTTTCCACAGTAATTTGTTTGTCGGGTTCTCAGTAAAATATTAAAAATATAAATAAATACTAAACGGACAATTTTCACAGCACATCCATGCCGAAAAATGCGGATTACAATTTAAAATCGGCTCATACGATTCTATTCGTATGAAAATTCGAATGATTTTGTTTGAGATTCCTTCAATATTTTCGAATGTTTGTTTGCAGAGATTTCTCTAATATTAGAGTACTCGCGTGAACGCGTACCTACTTGAAAATGAATATCCAACGTACTTAGCAAACTGGTATTTTGTAAAATTTTGAACAATTTACTAAAACATATGTACTCTCGATGACTGATGTACTATTCAGTTTTCACGGGCGATATTACCATCCCTTTCCTCCATAGCTTATAATGATAAATTCACAATTCTAACGGAAATTGATTTGACACGATAGCTGATTACAAACATATAATCTAATCATATATTATAATCAAAATATAGGATGGCGCAAAATTAATCATTTAATTAAGTTTTTGAATGACTTTTTTATTAAATAAAAAAATATATTTCGAGTGATGGAATCCTTTTTTTGAACCTTTTCAATTTTTATGATGAAAACTCATGACTTAAATTACATTTTGTTTTAGTCAAAACTTTGATGAGACATGCCCAATTTCATCTGTAATTGTTTTCCCAGTTACGAGTTACAATGATTCATTGTCTCATAGTTCTTTTTAATTAACGTGTGTGTCGCTTGTGTGTTTAGGAATGTTGTGCCGGTCGCCAGTTATACTGGTGCTGAAGGGAGATGTGAATTTGCTAATATTGGAGCAAGGTATGCATTCTTCCACGTGGCTCATTTTGCAAATACAAAACGCATTATCACTTTAATATTATCACGTAAATTGTACCCTAAGGTACAATTTACGGGGATGTTATAAGCTAGCGCCTGTATTCCACAATATGAAGTACTTGTTCCCGTACCCATTGTACAAGAATCTACTGCTCACTTCCGTACCAAGTAATCCTAACAAAACCTGACTAAGTCAGACCAATCCTGACCAATCCTGACCAAACCTGACCAAATCAGACCGATCCTGACCAAATCAGACCAATTCTGACCAAACCAGACCAATCCTGAGCAATCCTAACCAAACCATTAATCAGTAACATTTTACGATCCATAAAACATGTTGACTGTTGTACTTGTTACATTATATTATATAAATTATTACACTGTTATAAATTATTAATTTTACCAGTATTCAAAAATCCTGGTAAGAAAATATTGAACAAAAAATATATAAAATCATTCCTCGCCTTCCTTATCCTTACATCGCGATGTAAGGATATGCATCGTGCAGTTTAAATCATCACATTCTCCTGTAAATTATTGTCGTTTTAGACTCACGTGACAAAAACCAATAGCGAAAGCAGATTTCAAGTGAGAGTACCGGCCCTGTGTAGTGTCTTCGTTACCACGTAAAATTTTACCAGGATTTGTATATTGGATATTGAAATGGGTAATTTAAATTGTTCATAGGACCAGTATGTATGTTTATCTACGTTCAATGAAATAAAAATAAAAATGTTAAAAAATTATTTTCTCTTTTTTAATTTTTTTATGTATTAATTTTAAATCAAACACAGATTTTTTGAGTCTACTAAGTTAGTGAGTCTACTAGTTTTTGAGTCTTCTAAACTTAGTAGACTCAAAAAATCTGTGTTTGATTTAAAATTAATACATAAATTAAAATGGAGTTCTACAAATTAAACGTACAAATCAATAAATAATTATTTTCTCAGTCTAGATTTCGCCAAAAATGAATATAGGACACGGTTGTACATTGTAATTCCTATACACAGGACCAACCTGCCAATGGTTACGCCAGTAGGAAGAGCTACCGCTATGTTAAACTATATCACATTGGATATTGATCTGTTCCATGTGTCCGAAGGAGTCTTCCGAAGCGGGATTCTTCTACACATTTAACAAGAGTCTTCTTGCTTACTTTAAAAAAAAAAAAAATTAATATTTTTATGTATACGCCTTAAATGTTAGTTTGTAATGTATACTTTAATTATTGAATAAATTGAAATTGAATTGTACGAACAAAAACATGGACAGAAAACATGGATAGTTAGAAAAAATGCAGGTCTACTGATGCAGATCTTAAGAATGATCGGATCTTACTCTGTACTTATGTTCTTCTAAATCTGTCCCCCCTGCCTCCACAGGTCCAATACATAAATTTTTGGTTTCCATTCGGACCTATCTGATAATAAAAAACCTTTTTTGAATCTTATATCAGTATTTAATCAATCATGGAAAGTTTTTCGCGATGAAATATAAAAATATTATATAAACTTAAACTTTCAATTTTTAAAGTCCCCATCACTGTCAGCGGAGCATGTAAGTTAAAACTTACTAGTTGTACAATGATAGTGTGTGCTTAAGGATCGTGACCATAATGGATTGTTATGCCTTCATCTCCCCGGTAACCTGCATACAGTAAGGGTGTTTGTGCACTACACGGAATTTTACCGACCGGCAGTCCGGTTTTGAAAAATGAAAGCGACCACGACAGATTAGCGTGATCGAATTATTGGGACAAACGCCCTTAGAGGGATTACACGGAAATACATGGAATTTTACCGTCCAGCACGTCAGTTAGCGTTTTAAAACGATAATTGGCTTGGATTGGCTTGGATTGGCTTGTGCCATTGTCCATATTTCTTCGGATCGGTGCTCTTGATCGGTGCATGAACACGTTGCGCGTAAATTTGATCTTATGGTGTAAGTCAGTAACATATAAATAAATTTATGATTTTTTTAGTTACACACGGTATGTATTACATTTATATCAATTTATTACATGTGGTTTATAAACATTGACGCGAAAAAGGTATATTTTTTAATAATATCACAACTATAACCTGAAAGAATCCCTAACATACTGTCTAAAAGTATCTGATACTTTTATAAATCATGACTTCAGATCCGACGGAACCGGTATGTCTCGCAAGGATATCAAAAGTCGACAGTAAAATTCCGAGTAGTGGGTAAATATTTCTACGGGGACAGAATATGTGTTGAAAAAAAAATAGAATGAAATAAATATTCTTACTAGCCACACTAAAAAGAGCCTACGCAGAAAAGTCAGTAGATAATTATACTCAACAGCCTTATAAAGACTTAAAGAAAACTCAAATGTCAAAATCAAAATAACCTAAAAATGCCATTGACAAAACTCGGTAAGATGCGTTTTGTCACTTTCCCGACTTGGTTCAGTGCAGAAAAATGGCTAAATATGCATTTTACAGAGTTTAATGTTCATGATATATTTAGGCTATATTGAATTTGACATTATTCAATGAAATTGAGAGACGAAAAAATCATTTTGCTGGTAAAAAGATTTATTATGTCTAAACCATAACTTCGACCCAGAAAATGAACAACACACCCAAAGTTTTTAAAAGAGCACATAGTCCTATCAAAAATAATCATTTTTAATTTGTGATAAAACTTAATCATTAGGTAAATAAATAACCTGGATCGTATCAAATGTAAGAAAATTGCAGTAAAAAAAAGGCAAGTCATTAAGAAAAGAGTTCATAAAATTAATATTGTACCTATCCGAGAGTATTTTTCACATATTCCTTCCCATTCCTAACTATCCTACCTGCAGACAGGCCTCTAAAATAGAGTATAGTATGGGCGGACCTCATCTTTCGCACAATTCGCTATTTCGCACTTTTAAAAAAAATCTTTTTTGGCAATAATGCAAAAATGTTTTGTTTCCGTTCAGTTGTTTACCTTTCACATTATGAAATGCCTATGAACCGGGTAGGTGATTTGTACCCTTTATATGTAAATTATTCTGAACTTCATGTATCACGTTAACGATGTAACCAATAATGATAAGAATCTCTTGTATATGCATGTAGAATATTGTATAGGGAATAATATCAATGTATTAGCGAATATTATTGTTGTCAAATATGTGTATGCACGCGGTACGGTATAAAACCGTAGCCCCTAAGGTGCACTTTAGAAAGGGAAAGCGATATGGCTGTCCTTTTCCCTCGACCGCTGATTGGTCGGACGTCCCCACTGTCAAGGGACACACAGCGGTCAAGTATATATAGGGCCCACTTTGGTTAAATAAATTAGTTCTGTTCTGTTTTTACTGCCGAAACTTGTGTTTCATTTCTCCGCTCCCGCTCTTCGGGACCTCGCCGCGCCGCCAGCCTGGACCGCTTCGCCTCTCTGCACCTTTTCCAAAAGCTTTTTTCAGAGCTATTGAGGTTGACTTGTCGGTCTAGTGCTTTGTTCTTCCCGGCTCGCCTTCTAGTCACCTCCGTCTATATCTAGCTTGGCTGGGTACAACAGGGCTGTCTAGAACGCCACCCCTTACAACGGTGGCAAGCTCGGACAGAGTTTGGTGGAGGCCAGCAGTCGATTTTAGTTTTTTCGCATCGCTCGTAACCGCATTGGTTACAACATAATAAAATATTATTTTGAGAAATAAAAAGACTTTTTTTTTATTCACTCACATTTTTAGTAACCAACTAGTTTCGGCAACAACCTGTTGCCCTCTGAAGAGGGCAACAGGTTGATGCCGAAACTAGTTGGTTAATAAAAATGTGAGTGGATCAAAAAACAAAGTCTTTTTATTTCTCAAAATAATATATCAATATGATCGACAATATTCATGCTTTCAATATTCAAAACACAACATAATAACCTCAGGGTATACCATTAACATAATTTGAAATGGGTAAAATTATGATATAAATTTGTTTCTTCTTAAATTCAGATACACCTGCCAGCGTGAGTTTGTCCTGAAACATTTGCCTGATGACAAGCTGTACCGTCTCATATCCAATGTGTACAAGGTAGTTCCTCCAATCCTGACCGAGTTGGGCAAGGCCAAGAACCCATGGCCCAATATAGATGCCCACTCCGGAGTTTTACTTCCGGTAACTGTTCTTACATATGGTATGTATTTGTATCCAACTGCAATCTTAGATTTCTCGACTCTTTGCATAACTAACCCTTTCATGAGTTTTTGCAAATAACACATGTATCCAAGGTGTGAGATTACGAAACACTTATAGAGAGAGAGAGAGAGAGAGTATCTCTAAATAAATAAATAATTGCATTAAAAATATTATGTTCATTCGAAGTTTTTAGAAATTAAATGCCAAATTTTTCACAAACAATTGGCAAGCCACAAACAAAAAAATGACAAGTTTGTTACAAACAGTTATCACTAATTTAATTTTTTATGTTTTTTTAATAATAAATTACAAATTAGCAGACTCTAAAAATCAATGTTTGATTTTAATTTTTATTATATATGATAAATATTACTAACACAATGCACGTCTGACGTGTACATCTACACCTTATTCTATCACTTGTATTGCTGTATGTACGGTGCTCTCTTTTGCTCCACATCCATGGTGTCGGAATATATAGCTCTCTTTCTACTTCTCGCTACGTTATATCTTTCTTCTCTCTCATGTAACAAAATGTGCCTAATAAATGTCCTTCAAATTTAACATTCAATTCTCGATTATTGAATCGCCCAATATTTCGCATTTCCAAGTTTCCCTTTTTTTTTCAAAACCAATGTAATTGTATTTTTAGTTGAATGTACTGTATGCATAACCAAGTATGTAATGTTGCAGTATTATGGGCTGAAGGAGATGAATTACTACACGGTCCTGTCTGGCGTGTCCCGTGCTCTCGGTGTGCTGGCACAGGTTTGGTCTCGTGCACTTGGCTTCCCCGTTGAGACACCCAAGTCCTTCTTCACGCACGGACGCTCTCATGAAGACCCTTAAAGCATAATTCAGTCACTAGGCGTCACTTTAAATGAGAACTAAACTTGTACAAGCGCATGAAACTTATAGCTAACATAGTTATATCTTTCAAATATGATGTTTAATTCACATTTGTCAATAGATTTATAGATCTATGTTCTTCAATTATTGTTCAGTATTTAAATCATTTATTTTTTAAGTATTTATTACATCAGGTTCATTTTTGATGACGGCATAAATTTTAGCCCTTTGTTATTAATTTATTAAACTGTTTAAAATAATTATTGTATCGGATACAATCCTTTGATAAAACAAAGGTGATAATGTCAACCATGCAGATGTATTATTATTTATTTGTTATTTAGTAGACGAACTCTCGAGTTCTATCCGTAATTTCATCTCAGCTCATCAACTCTCGATGCTGTATCGAGAATACCTTACAGGGGTAGATAATATCCGACTCTCAATTAGGCACTTGCATAATCCTTAGAATAATCTTAGCAGAACCAAATATGTAACAAGGAATGCCAGCAGCTCATTACCAAGAGACTTAATGACAGTAGTAATATTAGGCGTAAATTAATGTGATTCGTAGTCAAAGTGTTCAGCAATAGAAATAAGAACAAGTGTCAAAAATCTTTTTATGTAACATTTCATTCCGATCCATGAAAAATATTGAACCATTTTTTTTTTGTAATTCCACCAACAGATTGTGAGTAATTTAATGATTACGAAATTGACAATTTTTATGAAATAAATGAATAGTGAATCCTATAACATTTGTTTTAATTATGACTTTTTACCAAACCATGTCACCATACATCCAGTCTAAAAATTATGACATCAGGGTATCCTATGCATATGAACCTATTACAGTCAAATTATTATGTAAATAAACAAATGATAAAATATTAACATAAAATAACTTATTTAAAATAAATAAATAACTATTGTTAGTGCAGCCGGAGATCATAAATGATCGGGATGGTCTCCCATTTATTTGTGTGTACATATTTACAAGCCACAATATACCTCTCAATGATTGTTACCTACTCTGAATTCATGTGAAAACGCTACCTAACTAAATAATCAGAATATGAGGGTTTTTTTGCTGGCATTTTCCAGTTTCGAAATCCCAATTTCACAAAATCTGTAAAAAAATCTTACATATTAAAAGGTTTTTTACTTTTTACCATTGGGAAGAAAGGGAGGTGAATTTTGCAAATGAAAATGAAGATTTTTTTATAAAATAGAATCTTTAAAAAATATTTTAGGTGTAATAAATTTCTATGCCATTGTTTTCTTGTCCGCGCACAGGTCCATAAGGCACTACATCGGTACTCCAATCCCAATGTACCACCAATAAATTATAACACATGAATGTAACTGAGGTAGTCTTACGCTTCAAGTTCCATTTCGGGAACTATGAAACAGCAATGTAAAATTTCCTTTACATTTAACATCATCCTTGCCAGGAATCGAACCTAAACCTTAAGTCTGGTTGACAAACGTGTCAACCACTACGCTTGAAGGGGATTTCAATTTCCAATGTGGTAATTGGTGATTCATGACTTAATAGACGGTGATTTAATGTAACTTTTATTTAAGTTGAAGTTTATTTAGGTTCTAAGTTTAAAATGTGCCCAAATCAATGGGTTGATTAGTATAACTTTTCATGAGCAGATCTCCACCCAGGACATCGCTAACCAACGACCGTCCATTTTCCAGCTTGCTGTCATCCAACATTACCTCTCCGTGCGTACCGCCCCAACCGTGGGGCCATAAAATACCAGGTCAAGTAGCGTATGGCCCCACATTTGGGGTGAATATAAAAATCAGATTGACAATTTTTATTTATTACAGTGGAACCTCGGTATACGTCCTTAATCCATGCCAGATCATGAGACTTATACTGAATAGGACGTATACCAAACATATTTTTTCCATAAGAAATAAATAATCCCTTCCCACGAAAAAATCTTTTTTTTCGCATATACATTGACTTCTTCTTCTTCTTCTTATTGTAGGCCTTGCGGCCTGTTTTTAAGGCCATCGCCTCCTGCGATGTCGATTCCCTGCTATCGACCCATCTCTTCGGTGGTCTGCCCGAGAGTCGTCTACCATGGGGTTGGCCGTACAGTGCGATGTGGGGGAGGGGGTCTGGATGGTTCCATTCTCCTCACGTGCATATACCATTGTCTCCTTCGTTGACTTCCCCACCTAACGACATCTTCCATCTTCCATATTTCCCTGATCATGGCATTTCTTATTCTATCTCGAAGACTCTTGCCTGATATGCTTCTTGGAGTCTTCATTTTTGACACTCTAAGCGCTTTACATTGACGTGGTTGTTTAAATTAATTCAAATACTGCTTAGTACTAAAATAGATAAATTTGGATTAAAACAATGATAAATTTAAACAAAAAGTTTAACTAAATCTTTAGTACATATAACTAAATAAAGATAAAATAAAGTCTTTTTCTTTTCATGTCAGAGCTACATAAATAAAATAGAACTTGGTGTGAAACAAGGTGAAATAAATAACATTTAACCTTACTTTACCTTGGTGAGAAGAATCAAGTGCTTATGATGCTGAGAAGGAGATGTTATTATTTGTAAGGAGAGTCCGCTTCCAGTAAAGCATCAGGAATGACTGGTTGAGGCTCATCAAGTTTTACTCTTACTAAAAATCTGTCTAAAGAACTTTGCTTTTGCCTTCTCCTCAGGATGTTTCGAAAATGTGACATTGTCTGGTCTTCCCAGACAATGTCACATTTTCGAAACATTCTGATCATCCTGGTCTTCCCAGACAATGCTATTAACTAATAAGTTCTTGCATGCATGCAAGTCGTATTCCAAACGAAGGCTAAACCAAGCAAAATGTTTGGCATCCATGACGTATACCAAGTTGGACTTATTCCAAAGCAGACATATACTGAGATTCCACAGTATATGCATGACATATGTTTAAAATTTTGATATTCAATCTAATGGTAGCGACTGACCGGAGCCATTTCGTCATAACGCGTTACGATGCGAGCCTTTTGTATAATCAGTATAGCGAGCCGAGCACTCCATCCATAGTTTCGGATGCTCGCCTCGAGCGATGTTACGACAAAATGTACCGGTCAGTCTCTACCATAATTCAGCCTTAGAATAATAGATAAATCATATAAAAAACTCACTCTGCAGGGTACAACCTTTTTATTAATAACTTACTACTCGAGAGGTTAGACTGTAACTATGACTGTACCCCCAGACCTACCTCAGCTTTCTGTACCATCATAAACAGTAGCATACAATCAGAGCATCTGGGCACCGACTAGGGCTTTCCGATTGGTCTGCATGTCAGTACAGTGAGGCGGTAGGTAGATCGGGAGCCAGAAAGGGGTTGAGTAAAAGAAACAAGGCGAGTATTCTATTCTAATTAGTTTATTCCTGCTCTATTGTTATAAGTTTATTAGTGCTCAGAAAGAATACGAGTAGGGGGTGAACGCGAAGTGCTTTCACTAGTGTGAAAGCACTCCGCATGTACATAAATGGGGGGCTTCAGGGTTGTTCTACATCTTTAATCGACATTTCATTACTGCTTATAAACATATTACGAAGGCTGTTCCCTGAGTGTGGCATAAAAAATACCTTTATTGGGGAACAGCTATTCACAGAAAGAATGACAGCTTAAGTAACAAATATTTACAATCACACACAGCAAAATCAATTGATTGATCAATGTTCGAGAATAAAAAACGCCAGAGGACGCCCACGCCGCGAATATCTTTGCCACTTTTACGAGGACACGGGCTGTCTAAAGTATGAGGAGCTGAAGAGGGTTACGCAAAATAGACCAGAGTGGCGAATCCTTGATAATTGGAATTCCTTGATAATCGTGTATCTCTGAAGAGTGAACAGTGACTTTCCGTTATCTGATCACTCATGATGTCTCCATTGCACTTTTATTTTGGATGATTACTATCGAGTACATTCTTGGTCTTCGTGAGCTGGAGCATGGCCAAGATGTCGAGCAGGAAGCCTCCCCGAGCGTTGGTCACGCCGGAGAGCAGCTCGTGGAGCGCCTCGTCACTGTATATGACCGATTGCAGATGGCGGGGGTGATCCTGGTAGTCTTGGCGTCTCTGAAGTGAATAACAAGTTTTCGCAATCCGAGCAAGGATAATATCTCAATTCCAGTCAGCAAGTGCAATCATTCAAAATAAGTCTTACCTTGAAACACCCTTGAAAGAAAGACTCGAAAGAATGCCGTTGTATGGCGTGGTAGAACAGGAAAGCCGCCTGCAAGCTTGCGCCACAGACCACAGACTAACTATTTATATACACAGACTAACTATTTTATAGCGCAGCTGCTAACTACCACCGCGTAGCATGTCGCATCCGCGTGAGGCATGATCGGCATGAAGCAGTGGTTGTAAACATGTTTATTTTTACTGAATTCAAATAATTTGTGTTTTTAATTTTTTAACTATATTTTAAGTCAATATCATAAAAGATAGAATTTTAAACTTTTATTTGTTATCTTCAAATATAAAACGTGGCGGTTAGCTCCAAAAAACACAAAATGATTCTGGGATTTTGACTTGAGTTCATAATTCAAGATAAATTTTTGTCCATAATGCAGTTAAAATTTATTTTAAATACAGTGAAAATGGTAAAATTTTCATTGAAAAATATAAACAGAATTGCCCAAAATGGTGTAAATATTCATTTAATGTTCGCCATTTCTTACATAGATTTGCGGGTCTTAGAAATTATGAATATAATTTTGTACGGTAATAAATAAAACTAATTTTTGGGTATAAATTATTTTTATATACAAGTTCGTTAGACATAATAGGTAACAAATTTAATTTTAATATTGACAAGTAAATTATTATCAAAAAATCAGAAGACAATCGCTACTTTTCTTGTTAAAATCGATGTCTTCATCACTTACTGACATTTCTTACAAAACCACGTTTTCTGTTTCACTTTCAAATTCTGTATCTAAGGTTTTTGAATTCTAAATCACTGTCATCTACACTACTTTCTCAATTTTCTTTCAATTTTAGAACTGTCCAAAAGTCGTCCAATCTCGTTATGAGATTTTTTTTTCCTGCCATTCATTGTGGTAAAGTGTCAAAAGATTTTTTTTTTAAAAACTAGAAATTGTTCAAACATAAAACAGTTTATTGTGAAGTTTTGAAGTTAGTAACTTTGTGTATGTCGGTGTTGTATATATACATAAATCTATTATATACTATATATTACCACTATTTGTGGTATTTTCTAAGTAAAACTTAAATTAAAAATGGTTAGATTTTACCAAAAAGTAACTGCCGAATCAATTTATGAAAATATTAACAACTTATGTAATGATTACACTTTTTTTAAACGTGATCCTTAGTATTTTTCATACAAGTAAACAAATAAATCAGTTTAAAACGAATGTAAAAAAAACAATATACAGAATCAATCGCCAAAGATTGACAATGTTTGCTTTTGTTTTGGGGAGTTCGAAGGCACGGCAGACGGCACACTAACACATTGATAGCGAACAACTGACCTTACTCAATATGATTTTTGATCTTTTATTTGTTCTTTTTTTTAAAATAACTCATTCGAATCTGGTCCGATAATTTTTGTTTATATCTCAATTTGTATGTAATTGTTTGAAAAACGATTACACTAAAGGAAAACGACGTAAAAAAATTACCTATTAAGTAATTAATAATTTTCCGCGATGGTGGGTCTGATCAGACCCACCATCGCGGAGGAGGTGTTAAAAAAGAAACGTACGTGTAAACAATTTATTTGAACAATACAATAAATACTATACAAATAGAAGTACGATACAGAATATTGCAGGGTTGAAATAAATTCAGGAGTACTTGAAATTTCAACAACTTCGGCGCCTCCTTTTTCTGATAGTGAGTTGGACTTGCAGCACCGGCTCCTCTTGAAGCGGCCGGTCTTTAAACTCTGCAGCGTCTCGCCTGGAACGTTTTTCTCCGGCTCGGGCGATTGCTGCCGCGCAACCGGCCGCAGCGCCTGCACCTCCTGGAGCAGGACCTCCTTCTGGGCCGCCTCCTCCGGTGCCTGGAGCACGGGTGACGCCTCTTACGTCGTCGCGAACTTGCGCCGCCTACCGCAGGGGTGCTCTGAAGAGGTTGAAGGAAATATCATACCCGCCAGTCGACGCCAGATAGATTTTTTTCATGTTTACTTCACTGAAGTGAAGTAAACATGAAAAAATCTATATGGCGTAAACTGGCGAGTATGATATTTCCTTCAACCTCTTCAGAGCACCCCTGCGGTAGGCGGCGCAAGTTCGCGACGACGTAAGAGGCGTCACCCGTGCTCCAGTGCTCACTTTATTTCACTTCTCAATTTTAAACGGAAAATTTTTACAACACATCCATGCCGAAAAATGCGGATTATAATTTAAAATCGGCTCCTCTTGAAGCGGCCGGTCTTTGAATCTCTGCAGCGTCTCGCCTTGAACGTTTTCGAGCACGAGCGACGCCTCTTCCGCCGTCGCGAACAGGACCGTTTGCGCCGCCTACCGCACGAGTCCTCGGAAGAGGTTGAAGGAAAGAAGATCCCCGCCAGTCGACGGAAAATTTTCATTTTAACACTTTTCAATTTATTTTCCACAGTAATTTGTTTGTCGGGTTCTCAGTAAAATATTAAAAATATAAATAAATACTAAACGGACAATTTTCACAGCACATCCATGCCGAAAAATGCGGATTACAATTTAAAATCGGCTCATACGATTCTATTCGTATGAAAATTCGAATGATTTTGTTTGAGATTCCTTCAATATTTTCGAATGTTTGTTTGCAGAGATTTCTCTAATATTAGAGTACTCGCGTGAACGCGTACCTACTTGAAAATGAATATCCAACGTACTTAGCAAACTGGTATTTTGTAAAATTTTGAACAATTTACTAAAACATATGTACTCTCGATGACTGATGTACTATTCAGTTTTCACGGGCGATATTACCATCCCTTTCCTCCATAGCTTATAATGATAAATTCACAATTCTAACGGAAATTGATTTGACACGATAGCTGATTACAAACATATAATCTAATCATATATTATAATCAAAATATAGGATGGCGCAAAATTAATCATTTAATTAAGTTTTTGAATGACTTTTTTATTAAATAAAAAAATATATTTCGAGTGATGGAATCCTTTTTTTGAACCTTTTCAATTTTTATGATGAAAACTCATGACTTAAATTACATTTTGTTTTAGTCAAAACTTTGATGAGACATGCCCAATTTCATCTGTAATTGTTTTCCCAGTTACGAGTTACAATGATTCATTGTCTCATAGTTCTTTTTAATTAACGTGTGTGTCGCTTGTGTGTTTAGGAATGTTGTGCCGGTCGCCAGTTATACTGGTGCTGAAGGGAGATGTGAATTTGCTAATATTGGAGCAAGGTATGCATTCTTCCACGTGGCTCATTTTGCAAATACAAAACGCATTATCACTTTAATATTATCACGTAAATTGTACCCTAAGGTACAATTTACGGGGATGTTATAAGCTAGCGCCTGTATTCCACAATATGAAGTACTTGTTCCCGTACCCATTGTACAAGAATCTACTGCTCACTTCCGTACCAAGTAATCCTAACAAAACCTGACTAAGTCAGACCAATCCTGACCAATCCTGACCAAACCTGACCAAATCAGACCGATCCTGACCAAATCAGACCAATTCTGACCAAACCAGACCAATCCTGAGCAATCCTAACCAAACCATTAATCAGTAACATTTTACGATCCATAAAACATGTTGACTGTTGTACTTGTTACATTATATTATATAAATTATTACACTGTTATAAATTATTAATTTTACCAGTATTCAAAAATCCTGGTAAGAAAATATTGAACAAAAAATATATAAAATCATTCCTCGCCTTCCTTATCCTTACATCGCGATGTAAGGATATGCATCGTGCAGTTTAAATCATCACATTCTCCTGTAAATTATTGTCGTTTTAGACTCACGTGACAAAAACCAATAGCGAAAGCAGATTTCAAGTGAGAGTACCGGCCCTGTGTAGTGTCTTCGTTACCACGTAAAATTTTACCAGGATTTGTATATTGGATATTGAAATGGGTAATTTAAATTGTTCATAGGACCAGTATGTATGTTTATCTACGTTCAATGAAATAAAAATAAAAATGTTAAAAAATTATTTTCTCTTTTTTAATTTTTTTATGTATTAATTTTAAATCAAACACAGATTTTTTGAGTCTACTAAGTTAGTGAGTCTACTAGTTTTTGAGTCTTCTAAACTTAGTAGACTCAAAAAATCTGTGTTTGATTTAAAATTAATACATAAATTAAAATGGAGTTCTACAAATTAAACGTACAAATCAATAAATAATTATTTTCTCAGTCTAGATTTCGCCAAAAATGAATATAGGACACGGTTGTACATTGTAATTCCTATACACAGGACCAACCTGCCAATGGTTACGCCAGTAGGAAGAGCTACCGCTATGTTAAACTATATCACATTGGATATTGATCTGTTCCATGTGTCCGAAGGAGTCTTCCGAAGCGGGATTCTTCTACACATTTAACAAGAGTCTTCTTGCTTACTTTAAAAAAAAAAAAAAATTAATATTTTTATGTATACGCCTTAAATGTTAGTTTGTAATGTATACTTTAATTATTGAATAAATTGAAATTGAATTGTACGAACAAAAACATGGACCAAATATTGTTTTATTCTTATAGCGTCCTTCGACAAATTTCGGAAACACATATTAAAAAAAAAAAAAACAGTTTTGGGTTCCTAAACTCTCAACAAATACACAACTAAAAAGTGTTTAGAAATGAATGCAGCAATATTTAGTGATCGACAAAACAATATATGTAGATATGTTGAAATGAAAAAGAATCAGATATTTTTCAGTTAGTGTATATTGATACTTATTAGTATTTTTTAAATGTATTTAGTAAGCTTATATTACAACTAATGCAAACTATTATTTACATCATATTTATATATATATATATATATATATATATATATATATATATATATATATATATATATATATATATATATATATATATATATATATATATATATATATATCTATTTTTAAATTCTTTCAGACTCCTTTCATTCTTCATACATTCAGGCATCTCATCACACATTTTCGAACCCTTATACATTAAACAATTTTGCGATATTTGAGCTTCAAATGTAACAGTTTAATCGTGTATTCTGTATAAGATATGCATAAAAATCTGAATAAATTGCTACTACCTTGCTATATTGCTACCTAATTGCTATCACATTTATTGTTAGAATTTGCCTTTACTCCCATCTTAATTCTCGTTTTTAGATTGCTAAAAATAACATGGGATTTACCCTCGATCTCAGTTTACGATACAGAAAGATAAAACGTTATTTACAAAGTTGAAAACATTATCGAATTGAAAATGTTAAACATTTCCTTAAAATTTTGAATTAACTTTACAGATTGTAGATCAGAAACAAAGAGTAAAAGTTTTCAGGCTTTGAAATTCCGCATTTCATGGCATTAAAAAAAATTCTTACATGTACACTTTTTTCAAACGTTCTTACTATTCTAAAATTCACTTTGGCAATTAATTTGAGGTTTTAGAGCCTTTTCTATTTTTTAAAAAATCAATTATAAACTTATAATGGCAAGGCTATTTTTATTACTTTTAAAATTTACAAAAGTTTACGAGTTTTAAATGGATAGAAGATATTTGGCGCACAATGACCTGTCATCATCGTATACCTTAGTCCAGTGATTCCCAAAGTGGTCTATATCGACCCCCAGGGGTCTATGACAACTTGCAAGGGGTCTATGTTTTAATTTGAATATAAAATATAAATGTATAAAACCTAACATGTGTGGTTCAAAGTGAATAACACTACATATACCGGCTGTCAAAAATACATTTGAAGTTAATGAATTTGATAAAAATCAATATCAGGTAAGGCAAGGGGTCTACGAGATAAAAGAGTTTGGGAACCTCTGCCTTAGTCGAATACAATTTAATAATGAATAGTTTTTAATAAGAAATTCTAAAAGATTGCTTCTGTATACGTATTTCATTTCACATCATCAAAGAAAAATTGAAGAAGAAAAAAAGATATTCGTTTCTTCGTTCACAAGAAAAAATTATAAAATACAGATCTTTTAAAATGCAGAATTTAAAAAAATACATAATCATTTAAAAGTTATGGATTTGACGATATATGATAAATCAGGGCAACATATATTACAAATTATACAATATATAAAACATATCGTAGTCGTACAGGAGAAAGTGACTAATTAACAAAATGTAAAATGTTCAGGAGGGCCATTTAAGTCACTTTTGCTTGGCAAGAAAATAAATATCAATGCAGTTAGTCATTTTTAACAAGTCAATAAATTATACTTCCAAATTTAAAATCCTTTGGGATTTTTTTCAGGGCAATATTAAGCTAGTAAGATATCAAATAGTCAACGATCACGTTTTTGTAAAAAAATGTACTTGGTCACATTCTCCTGTATGACTACGATATTCTTATCAATCGTTAACATTCCCAGAGAGTTTGTCAAAAAAATGGCCGAAGTATTGCACTCCATTCAAAAGTTAGAACCATAAAAATGTAATTCAATTATTTAAAAGTACATATTGCGAAAAGACCCTATTTAGGTTTTTATTTCCATTGAAATTGCTGTTAAATCTCTCACTCCTTTCAAGAACGTCATAAATGAAAAATCGTCATTTTTCAGTTGTGCGTGTTTTCGGAATGCCCAAATAATGTACTATATCCCAGCAAAAGAGGCATATTTTTAACTTAATATTTACCGGCTACAGGGCAGAAAGTGTTGTTTTTGCATTTTGAACAAAAGGTATTGTTTTATTATTTTTTTAAATATCCTAAATAATATATTATTAGATTAAAACCAATCTTTTTAGCTTTTCCACTTTATTTTTATTTGACCAGCGACCGGATTTCGTCGTTACCGACATCATCAGACTGGTCTATCCAGATCCAGTCTGATGATGTCGGTATCGACGAAACCCGGTCGCTGGTCAAATAAAATATAAATTGGAAAAGCTAAAAATATTGGTTTTAATCTAATAATATATTAAAAATGCAATTCCATCACGAAGTGTCAGTGGATAATATATATCCTAAATATTTTTCAAATCGAGAAAAAACCGTCAGGTTTTACCTAAAAAGATCTGTTGCATAGTAAAAGTTCAATAAGTGGCTGATATTTATTTTTAATACATTGTTTTATATTTTTAAACTTTAAAAACGTTCTCCTGAGAAATCAAGTTTTTTGATTTATGATGTTCTTGAAAGGAGTGAAATGTCGAAGTTTTTAGACAACATCATCTTTTATGGCGGGTTTTTCGGATAGGCTCAATCCCGGATTCACGTTGCCCTCGTTAGCCGTGTACTTGCCCTTTACCCAGATTCCGTAAAATACTCCTCCATTCTTCTCAGACAGTCTTCGTTTCCTCTCCATATCTTTGGTAGGAGTGTTTCGAATGGACCTCAGAATGCTGCTTCGCCTTCTATCACTTATCAGATAAATCTTACGAGGAAGGTGCAGCCATCCCTAAAAAATCAAATAAACACGCTTAGTATTATTGATATTTAAAACACAAACATTGTGATTTTTCATTTAAGAACTTACAAAACAACTTTATTAGACACTGTATTAATTAAATTAATAAAACTGTATAAAATAATACTGCATATCGTTGAACTCGCAAAAATGCAATTAGACTAAATTAAATTATGCTGTAATATAAAGTTTTCAACGTTCCATAAACTGGCAAAATACACCAAGTACTTTGAATTTTCATACATAATGGTTTTAAAAGTAAATTAAAATTAAAATTTAATAGCCGACATTTTGTTCAGGCTAAAAGTTTTAAATAACAGGGAGTTAAGAGTTAAAGTTTTTTGCAAGTATACCCACGATATACCCTACTGATTATCTGTCGTGTTTTAAGTAGGTTTTTGTTATTTTAACATTTAAAGCAGACTGAATGCAGTCGAAATGCGACCCCTCAGACGAATGGGTGGCAAATGGTGTTTGATAGTTGTTCAAATGATGAAATAAGGAAAGAATGCAAGGCTAAGATGAGCATTATCGATAAAATTAAGAAAGGTGTGTTGAGATGGTTTGGACATGTAGAACGAATGAGTGAGGAAAGAACGGTTAAACAAATTTATGAGGCGAATGTAGTTGGAAAAAGAAGCAGAAGAAGACGGAGGAAAACTTGGCACAATCAGGTATGTCAAATACTTGAAAGCGGCCGGGTCAGAAGTCGTAATAATCGTCGGGTATGTATGAGGAGATGCACAAATGTAGAAGAGGCGAAGAATGTTTGCAAAGACAGAGTGGTGTGGCGTTCGATTCTCTCTGCCTACCCCTGCGGGGAAGCGGCGTGATGGTTAGTTAGTTAGTAATAAACACAAACAAAAATAAATGTAATTATACATGTTGGTAATTCACCTTAATCCTGTCAGGTAGCTTGTCACAAATTTTGAGGATCGGAGGTGAAAGTAGATCTATGGGGATCGTGGCAGGGTCCGTTGGTGTGGTAAACAATGAAACAACCATGCCGAGAATTATGGTGACCATGCAACCGATCCCAGAATACCACATGTATGATATTTTATAGAAAGGCCATACTTCGTCATCACTGAAAAAAAAATCCTTCATTATTATTTATTATTTTCCTAAAAACGATCATTCTTTCTTGAGGATATAAAAAAATTGAGGTAAAAAAATCTAAATGTTTTGAATAATTTTACACGTACACTATTTTTAACCTTATAGAGCTTTTTTTAAGACACTCTAGATTTCTCAAAATATATAAAAATAATAAAATGGATTTACAACATTTTGAGTGTGTCCATGTTACACGTGTGTAAACACTTAAACCAGCCTGCAACGGTCATCAGCCCAGTTAATGCCCAGACTTCCATATTCTTCTTCATCTTTCATGAGATGTCAAAAAATAATATAAATAAAATGGAAGTCTGAAAGCTTTCACAGGTCCCACGAAGGGACCATGCGGTAAATATTATTAGATTTAACGGACGTATGCATGTAGTCTACGAGCATATATGTAGTATTTTAACACACTTAGTGCGGTTGTGCACTACACGGAATTTTACCGTCCGGCAGTCCGGTTTTTCTTTAAATAAATAAAAGCGACTAAGACAGTTTAGCAAAGAAAGTGGTCCGAAGAAAAACAGCAAAAAGAACAAGCCAATCTTAGCCAATCATCCGTTTTATCATGCTAACCGGCATGCCGGAGAGTAAAATTCCGTGTAGTGAACAAGCGCCCTAAGGACGAGAAAGGTATTTCTACCCGTTCGATCGATTAATGCTTAAGGACGGGAAGGGTATTTTTCACCTTCTGCGCCGGCTTAGTTTCAAAGTCAGAAAAGATGGATTTTTTTAATGTTATATGAACAACATTTAGAGTGTGTCCAAATACTTGTTCACAAATCTGGATAATCTCCAATTATAGGAGTTATTTTTCGTAAAAAAATTTTTACATCTGAACATAGATGAAGAATAATATGGAGGTCTGGACATTTATGACGCTTACAACCGTCATAGGCTGGTTTGAGTGATCGCTTAAATCAGCCTATGTTGGTCGTAAGCCCCGTAAATACCCAGACCTCCATATTCTTCTTCATCTATGTAGAGATGTCAAAAAATTATATGAATATTATGTACCAATCTCTTTGAGAAAGTCTAAACTCTATGTAGGAACACAATTCTCTCACTCCTTTCAACAACGTCATATATAAAAAATCTACAATTTTCAGTTGTGCATGTTTTCGGAATGCCCAGAAAATGTACTATATCCCAGCAAAAGCGGCATATTTTTAACTTGATATTTACCCGCTACAGGGCAGAAAGTGTTGTTTTTGCATTTTGAAGAAAAGGTATTGTTTGATTATTTTTTTAATAAACTAAATATTTATCAAATGGAGAAAAAACATTCAGGTTTTACCTAAAAAGATCTGTTGCACAGTAAAAAGTTCAATAAGTGGCTTGATATTTATTTTTAATACATTTAATTATATTTTTAGACTTTAAAAACGATCACCTGAAAAATCATGTTTTTTCATAAATGACGTTGTTGAAAGGAGTGAGCGAATTATCAAACCCCGTCGCAAGCGGTCGGCAGGCGTAAAAAACACCCGTCAAACATTCCTAGGAGGCCAATGATAATTTGAAACTTACGTTTGCTGAATTTTCTGTGTCAAATAAGCTGTGTCCGATTGGTTGTAGCAAAGACACCCTTCGGTGGATAGAGCTTTCGTCGGTTCGTGAATTTGACCATTGGCAATGGCAACTTGAGCACCAATCCCAATCCACATTACCAGACTGAGGGCTACTAGTCCGCCCGTGAGAGCTCCCTGTGAAGAAAACCATATAATAATAAATAAAACAAAATAATATACTTTTTTACAGAATGGATCATTCTCACGATGTGTTATTATCATTATTGGCTAATAGATTAATAAGAAGAATGACAAGGCTATCGGTAGCATACTTATTAAAATCTGTAGAGAAGTAAGGGAGATATTAAGGTTTAAACTTTAGATATTTTAATAAAACAAAAAACGGACATCCGTATCCGTCATCAAATTTTACGTCATCGGCTGTGTTACGCGGTGTATCCCAAAATGTCTCTGCTTTATATAGCTATAATAGTAGTAGTGTGGATTGTTTGTTTACCACTACACTACCATTTGTGTTTTACTGGTACGAACGGAAGGGGGGTGTTAGGGTGGACCATAGACATCAACAAATAGAGCCGCCAATAATTTAGAATTGTCATCAATATTAAAATAAGTCCATCGTAAAGAAAGTGATGAATGAAAATATTGATTATATCGGCTGTTATAAGCACAAAACGAGTCTTACACAATCCTTTATAGGTTAAGTATGTCAAATTAGATATTCCTCCCGAGTGACAAAACCCCATTAAAACGAAGAACGTTGTTTGTCAAATGCATGTATTGTAAATTGGCTAGACATGGAGATACACGAAGTCACGAAAATATTGAAATAATTTCAATCAAATTAAAATATTAAAAACAAGGAGAGGCGCGAACTTCAATTAATTTTTTGAGGAAACACTTTTCCGAACGGCTTATTTCTCTTTGGGGCGATCTTCACTGGCCAGCGCAATCGCCAAATTAAGCTCCCTGTTACTATTTCCTGTGGATCTACCTTAAAACATTGATTCACACGAATCGTCCAAATACAGCTTGAGACATATTCGTGATGCTGTTGCCGACAAAGGCACAAATATGCTGGAAAACTTGACTAAAATGTCGAAATTCGACTAACTCAATGTATTGACGAGGACGGTGACAACCTTCGTTTTTAAAACACAATAAAATAAAACTTCAAATGTACCTCTGTACACAAAAAAAAAATGAAATCCATACTGACAAAACTTTTTGTTTAATGATTTTTAAAAAAAAGTAATTTATGTATTTACTCCATGCAATATTTTGTACATGACTTATCCAAGCGTCAAATAAATTTGTGGATAGAGCATTTATCATCTAAACCACTTCTGCTTTTTTTCATTTTCGTCTTGCGTAGAGTAATACAATAAACTATCGAGAGATTAATCGTTAATTTTAGACGACAAGATAAAAAAAATAACGACAAGTCTGTGAGCAGAAACCTTTACGTATGCATGTGAGTTTCATTAAAATAATTATTTCACAAACTGGGTATGAACGCGTCTATTTTCAATTCAACACCAAATACTATGAATATTTCTTGTATTTTTTATTAAACACCCATAGTTAATTTTTCTGATATCAATAAACTAAAAAAAAAAGTACATTATTTGTATCTACAATGAGTAATCGTTTCGCATACAAAAAAAATATTCATTATGTTTTTTAAAGAATACATTAAATTTGATTCGCATTGGAAGTACGACAAATAGTAAAAAACAATACACATTTCATTAAACAATGTCTTTGTTTGGCAAGACAATTTTTCACAAAAGAATAATATACTCGTCAAAATATAACAGGCATTCATTTCAAGCTTGTCAATGTTCAATATTTATGGTCGTAATATGTTATTGACAAATTATATGTTAAATTATATTGGTATATGTTGTTTCTTACACAATAGAATTTTACATATCTATTATATTTCATTCACATTTATGTATGTGCGTGTATGTATATATATATATATATATATATATATATATATATATATATATATATATATATATATATATATATATATATATTATATATATATATACATATATACATATATAAATATATAATGTCGTATTTTGATGTAGCTGTGGCATATTTCTTTACCAACTGTGTTAACAGTTGTTCTTAATGTTGTTTTTCTATCATATAAAGGAGGGTTTTTTCTAACATTTTATTCAGTTTACCGTTAGTGGTTGCGCTATACAGAGCCCTTGTTAATTTTTTAAATGTCAGAGAAAAGAGTGCATATTCGACGCATTTACTTTTTGAAGTTAATTAAGGCCACAATGCATACCTTGGCATTGGCCCAAGGGAAGAACATCCCCAAAGTAAACAGGCCCAGAGTCACGCCACCAACCATTCCATTAAAGCTCAACGCCACTTGCAACACTGATCCGAGTTGTTCCACAATGAACACCAAAGCAAAGGAAATCACTCCGAATAACAGAGAAATCCATTTGGCCACCTGAAACATAAATTAAATAAATAAATATACTTGTTTTATTGACACAGGAAAATAAGGACAGTTATTATCTACAACATTTTGAGTGTGTCCAAATACTTGTTAACAAATCTGGCATTCTCTGATTAGGTGTTATTTTATAGTATTTTTTGACATTTCTACATAGATGAAGAAGAATATGAAATATGGTGTCAATCATAGGTGACGGTCGTAAATGCCCAGACTTCCATATTCTCCTTCACCATGTATTATCTGACTTTAGAAGCATTCAGATCATGAATCTCTGTAAAGAGTATATGATATGTTCTCACAGTGCTACGTTTAAATACATTACTGATGGATTACTGCATTATTTATATTTATTATTACATTCGTCAAAAGAATAATCATTTTCGTACACATACAAAACCTAACATCACGAGTATTACCTGGATAATTAAACGGATTTTGGCGCTCTAGAAGACAAAAAAAAGTATTACACAATTACAGACTTACTAGTGACACGTCCTAGCCGTCATAATAGAGCCAAATGGTATTTACACGATTTTATTGAAAATATTTTTTCAGTTTAAAAGTCATAAAGTATTATTAAATTATTATTATTATTAAAATAATTATTATTTAAATTCAGTATATTAAATAGGTACAATTGTAATTGGTCGAAATTAAGGGCTGAATTATAGACTGTTTATTACGAGGGTAAATTGATTATAATATGCTTACCACGGCACCCTTTGATTCGGGTAATTTGAAGTCAAAGGCACCGACTATAAAATCTTGACAAGTCACAGCAGCCATAGAAGTTAAAGCTGACGCCACGGTTCTAAAAAGGAAAGAAGAAAAAAAAGCGTTTTTTTATATTAAAGCACTCATGAGGAATAAGAAGAAGAAGAAGCTAAAATTATAAAAATGTATTAGTAAAATAAATCATAAATCTTAATATATCAGTCGAAGAAAATATAGTTGACAAAGTATTATAATACAAAAATACTTCACTACTTTAAACCAGTGTTACTTTATACCCAGGTTTCCCCTTTCGCTGTTTCCAAGCAACATTGTTAACATTGAAGAACATCCAATAACAGTAAAAAAAGATCATTTTAAGAAAATTTATATAAGAAATATAACTATTTTTTTTGTTTTTTAAAGTTAAAAAAAACTAAATAGATCGTAAGCTTTATATCAAAAACCTGTTTCAGAAAGAGTAGTGAAGTATCATATCGCTCACTCCTTTCAATAACGACATAATTAAAAAAAACTTGATTTTTCAGGATAACATTTTTAAAGTTAAAAAATATAATACAATGTATTAAACATAAATATCAAGCCACTTATTGAACTTTTAACTGTGCAACAGATATTTTTCAGTAAAACCTGAAGGTTTTTTTTTCCATTTGAAAAATATTGAGTATATTTTAAAAAAATGATTAAACAATACCTTTTCTTCAAAATGCAAAAACAACACATTCTGCCCTGTAGCGGGTAAATATTAAGTTAAAAATATGCCACTTTTGCTGGGATATAGAACATTTTCTGGGCATTCTGAAAACATGCACAACTAAAAATTGGCGATTTTTGATTTATGACGTTCTTGAAAGGAGTGAGCGATATGATCTACATATAAACTGATGTCTCTTTGTGGGTAGAAATCCATATTCACTACAAATCATCACCCACAATAATTTCTACTTTTAAAAGGAATATATTTTTTTTTGCAAATGATGTAGAACAATTTGAAAAAATACCAAGCACGATTAAAAAAATACTCATTGTGACTAAAATAATCAAAGGTCCATATATGTCTCATCACTATTTACATAAAAAAATTGTAAAAATAATTTACCCCAAACTAGCAGCAAATATTCCAGATACGAAGAATCCGGCAACTCCTTTATACTGGCCCAAAACGTTGATAACATACAGAGGTAAAAGCTGGTCCGATGCAGTTATAAATGCGCTCTGTAAAATAAAAACATGTCAACAATTTTTTTAGTGTATTTTGACAGTTGAAAACTTTATACACCCATGATATACAAATAAATGTTTCAATTAAAAAAAAATAAAACTTCATACAATGAATTTAATTTTCAAGAAAGTAATTTGCAAAAAAGTCTTCACCCCCCTGATAAATATTTTTGGACTCTGAAAACCTTTGAAAAATATCCTGAAGAGGTCTCAACAGGATAGTATAAAATCCACGACTAAGGAGAGAATATTTATGTAGTTGCTACTAAACTTTCTTATGTTTAAATATACTTACCAACCTTTAATCGCTTTGTGAAAATCCATCAAATGATAGCGTTAAAAATAAAATTTACAGTGAATGTATACATGAATTAATATTATTTAAATGAGTTTACTTATATTTTGACAAAAGCATTCTTTTACAATTATGTGGAAAAAAATACATTTATAAAATACACACATAATTTTTGGTATTGTCGGAGATTCATTTCAGAAAGTAGTGTCAATGTGTAATACACATATGTATTTGATATTTAATAAAAGTATAAATTTAACAAAATTTTGTGTACATAGAAGGGTAAAAATAATCTAACAGTACAGAAAAATACAGGAAAAATTTGTCTAATAATAAAAAAAATGACATCTTCAAATAGTATTATTATTATTAAAAAAAATTAAAACATGATTTATTATTTCAGTGAAATTATAAAATGTTGCAACAGTTATTTCACCTTGCGACAATTAGAAAACTCTACACCCACTCGAGGTGAAATAGCTGCCATAAAAATTAATCAATTTAGTAGAATAATGAATCGTGTTTTGATTGATTTTTTTAAATAATTAATCATATAAAAATTATAATTTTGAGTGTACATTACTGTGACGTCATTGGGTTTTGTCGTATCGTGGGCATATTTTACCATTATTGTTTAATGTTATTAGTTTGTTATGAGTCATGCACTAATAGATCAAATGAAATGATCTCTTTGGTATCTATCTCCCAACTCCATTATTCAATTATAAGAACCTATTTCATAAAAAATACATTATTTTATATTAAATGGATAGTAAGAGCAGGTTATAGAATTTTAACGAAATACGGTATATGTAATTTGTTTCATAATATCGCTCACTCCTTTCAAGAACGTCATAAATCAAAAATCGTCAATTTTCAGTTGTGTGCGTGTTGCGTGTTTTCGGACTGCCCAGAAAATGTACTATATCCCAGCAAAAGCGGCATATTTTTAACATAATATTTACCCGCTACAGGGCAGAAAGTGTTGTTTTTGCATTTTGAAGAAAAGGTGTTTTTTAATAATTTTTTTAAATACACTAAATATTTTTCAAATGGAGAAAAAACCTTCAGGTTTTACCTAAAAAGATCTGTTACACAGTAAAAAATTCAGTAAGTGGCTTGATATTTATTTTTATTACTTTGTATTATATATCAAAACTTTAAAAACGTTCTACTGAAAAATCAAGTTTTTTGATTTATCTTTCATTTATTTTTCACCATTGCGATTCACCAATAACACACTCCATGAATGTTTTCATGGAGTGTGTTATTGGTGGTTAGTGAATAATTTGTAAATGCGTGTGTAAGGATTGTTTTAGCGTCTAATTGTGTAGGTCTCATGATGTTGTAATTTGTTGGATATATCCTCAGCACAAGTCAGTCTCTGGACTATACAGTTTATGTTTTATACAGATTCACCAATAACACACTCCATGAATGTTTTCATGGAGTGTGTTATTGGTGGTTAGTGAGTAATTTGTAAATGCGTGTGTAAGGATTGTTTTAGCGTCTAATTGTGTAGGTCTCATGATGTTGTAATTTCATGGAGTGTGTTATTGGTGGTTAGTGAGTAATTTGTAAATGCGTGTGCAAGGATTGTTTTAGCGTCTAATTGTGTAGGTCTCATGATGTTGTAATTTCATGGAGTGTGTTATTGGTGGTTAGTGAGTAATTTGTAAATGCGTGTGTAAGGATTGTTTTAGCGTCTAATTGTGTAGGTCTCATGATGTTGTAATTTGTTGGATATATCCTCAGCACAAGTCAGTCTCTGGACTATACAGTTTATGTTTTATACAGATTCACCAATAACACACTCCATGAATGTTTTCATGGAGTGTGTTATTGGTGGTTAGTGAGTAATTTGTAAATGCGTGTGTAAGGATTGTTTTAGCGTCTAATTGTGTAGGTCTCATGATGTTGTAATTTCATGGAGTGTGTTATTGGTGGTTAGTGAGTAATTTGTAAATGCGTGTGCAAGGATTGTTTTAGCGTCTAATTGTGTAGGTCTCATGATGTTGTAATTTCATGGAGTGTGTTATTGGTGGTTAGTGAGTAATTTGTAAATGCGTGTGTAAGGATTGTTTTAGCGTCTAATTGTGTAGGTCTCATGATGTTGTAATTTCATGGAGTGTGTTATTGGTGGTTAGTGAGTAATTTGTAAATGCGTGTGTAAGGATTGTTTTAGCGTCTAATTGTGTAGGTCTCATGATGTTGTAATTTCATGGAGTGTGTTATTGGTGGTTAGTGAGTAATTTGTAAATGCGTGTGCAAGGATTGTTTTAGCGTCTAATTGTGTAGGTCTCATGATGTTGTAATTTCATGGAGTGTGTTATTGGTGGTTAGTGAGTAATTTGTAAATGCGTGTGTAAGGATTGTTTTAGCGTCTAATTGTGTAGGTCTCATGATGTTGTAATTTGTTGGATATATCCTCAGCACAAGTCAGTCTCTGGACTATACAGTTTATGTTTTATACAGATTCACCAATAACACACTCCATGAATGTTTTCATGGAGTGTGTTATTGGTGGTTAGTGAGTAATTTGTAAATGCGTGTGTAAGGATTGTTTTAGCGTCTAATTGTGTAGGTCTCATGATGTTGTAATTTCATGGAGTGTGTTATTGGTGGTTAGTGAGTAATTTGTAAATGCGTGTGTAAGGATTGTTTTAGCGTCTAATTGTGTAGGTCTCATGATGTTGTAATTTCATGGAGTGTGTTATTGGTGGTTAGTGAGTAATTTGTAAATGCGTGTGTAAGGATTGTTTTAGCGTCTAATTGTGTAGGTCTCATGATGTTGTAATTTCATGGAGTGTGTTATTGGTGGTTAGTGAGTAATTTGTAAATGCGTGTGTAAGCATTGTTTTAGCGTCTAATTGTGTAGGTCTCATGATGTTGTAATTTCATGGAGTGTGTTATTGGTGGTTAGTGAGTAATTTGTAAATGCGTGTGTAAGGATTGTTTTAGCGTCTAATTGTGTAGGTCTCATGATGTTGTAATTTCATGGAGTGTGTTATTGGTGGTTAGTGAGTAATTTGTAAATGCGTGTGTAAGCATTGTTTTAGCGTCTAATTGTGTAGGTCTCATGATGTTGTAATTTCATGGAGTGTGTTATTGGTGGTTAGTGAGTAATTTGTAAATGCGTGTGTAAGCATTGTTTTAGCGTCTAATTGTGTAGGTCTCATGATGTTGTAATTTCATGGAGTGTGTTATTGGTGGTTAGTGAGTAATTTGTAAATGCGTGTGTAAGCATTGTTTTAGCGTCTAATTGTGTAGGTCTCATGATGTTGTAATTTGTTGGATATATCCTCAGCACAAGTCAGTCTCTGGACTATACAGTTTATGTTTTATACAGGTTCATCGAAAAATAATGCCAACATTTAAAATGATTGTAATAAAAAGGTTGGCATTGTTTTTCGACGACTGCATTAAAAATAATATACTAAAAAACAAATGTAAATTAATCAATAGTTCAAATAACATGTTGTTTGTGTTGGAATATTTGCAATAAATGAAAAAAATAATAATACCTTAACCGGATCGCAGTCCTTGTAATGTTCTACTAAAATCATTCCAGTGTAGAAGTTGGCAGTGTAAATCAACACCAATCCGAAACAGGAAAACCACAGGGCCCTAAAAAAATAACGGTAACATTAACGAAAAAACAAATAAACGCTAGATAAATAAAATTATAAACATTTGTTTTATTTAATGCCACTTATCCCGATATGTGGTAACATGTGCGTAATACTCGTAAATAATAGTAGTTATAGAAAAGTGCATAATAAATAAATAAAAATCACCGAGTGGACAAGACGTGACGTTTTAAAAACGAAAACATAGATATAGTATTTTCAAGCATATAGTTTAAAACAAAAACAACTAAAAACATGTGTTAACGCTATGCAAGAACTGTAAGCCCAAGGAGCTGATTCAATATAATATAGATTGTTTTTTTAGAGGCAAATTTCCCGCAATAAATTGAGGGTGGTACCACCGTGTGGCATGTTGCGCCATCTTGTTGAAACCACAGCTCTGTCACATCAATGCCATTCAACTAGATACAAAAAAAATAGTAATCATGGTTCTTTGACGCTCTCCATTGTCCGTAACATTCTGGCCGGCATCGTCTTTTGAAAAATATGGGCCAATGATTCCACCTGCTCATAAAGCACACCAAACAGTGACTTTAAGTGGACGTGGAGAGCGTCTTGACAAAGGGTTCTGGGTTTCCTCCACTTCTGCTTATTGATATAACCATTTAACTAAAAATGTACCTCATCGGTGAAAAATATTTGCGTTGAAAAAGAGGATCAAGCTGAATATTGTTTTCGGCCCATTTACCGAACTTACGACGCGCATAATGGTCACGCGGTTTCAAAATGGTGAAATGGCAAAATACTACAAATCAATTGTCAACTGTCAAATTGAGTCTATAGAAACAATGTTGGCAGTTTAAAAACCAAACCCTTATAAAAAACACCCTATTTTAAGGGGAAACGTAGTATATTGCAGTCAATGACAACCGACTGTTATCTGCTAGAATTTATTTATTTTGGTGCTTTGGTCTCACGACTGACGTGCAGAGTACATATATTACCTTTATTTCATGTAATTATCTTTTAAGATCACACTGCATCAATTGAGTGTGAGGCTCTATAAACCATTTGGTGTAAAAAATTATAGAAGATATAAAGTTAAACCTCAGTTGCGTAGCCGGGTTTAAATCGTTTGAAAGGGGCTTTAAACAGTAATATTTACTTTTAAAGTTTTTTACAACTAAATCCTTGGTTATGGACACCATGGGCATATGCTGAGGGTAGAAAAATACTTTAATTTTTATATTTAATCATTGTTGTGTTTAGTAACAAAAAAGACATATAATTCCCATACAGACAATTTCACTAACATAGAGCAACATTTTGAGTGTTTCCATATACTTGTTCATAAATCTGGATTATCTCCAATTATAGGACCTCACATACAAATGAAAGAGTTTCTACTCAATAAAGAGCTTCTTTCATCTCACCAATAAATGTCTCTAGCGAAATTCTAGTGATTCAAACTCAGTGTTTCGAAATTGGATCAAATATATATAACTTCCAAGAATTTGAGTAGTGTAGCTGTCAATCATGGGTTGAATTGGTAAATCTTACGCGTGTAAAGTGATCACTTAAAATAGCCTATGACGGTCGTAAGCCCCGTAAATGCCTAGACTTCCATGTTCTTCCTCACTTTATTTAGATGTGAAAAAAAAATTATACCAAAGAGCAGTATTTTATGTATACAATTTTAATATTTTATGAACATTTTTTAACCATGTATTTGTCTATAATGCTTGATAATTGTACGGAATCAAATCCATACTAACATATAGGGCCGCTCCCACGGTTACACTTTCCTATTGGCCATCCCAAGTCGAATCCTCGATCAATCAACACGATGATTCAACTAATTCAAGGTTTTTTTCACTTCGTCGTTCAGAACACAATATGGTATTGTGAATCAGAATGATTTTCTATTCATAATAATTTTACAAAATATAGACATATTTGATATTTTTTAATCTTTAATAATAAAAGAAATACATATGTTGCGTATGACAACCTAAAAAGAGTTTATTATGCTATTGTAAATTTACTACTACAGAATGGTATTGTGGGATGGGGAGTAACTTACAACCACATACTGAACTCTGAAAATAATCCAGAGAACAATAATTAATGACACTTTGAAAAGAAAAAGATATCCAACAAAATTATTATTTTTAAAATTTTAATAATAATATGATCACGTCGTGTTAATTGTGGAAAAATATCACGATTTACCTCCCCATCACTTTTTATTTCAACAAATAACATTTTTTCTTACATAATATTTGTTTTTACGCCTCTATCCGATAAATCAAGTCTTTAGTGAAAGTTGCGACTGAAATTTATGAATTTATAATTTCCATAAATCTATGACTTCATTTTTTTAAATATCCAGTGCATTATAATACCGAAATAACGGAAACAGTACCAACAACTAATTAACGTGTTGATTGAAAATAATAGACTTTCTGAATTTAAAAAATTAAAATTCATAATGATATGGCAATTTCGTTTTACTTGAAAATAAATCAACATTAAAAATTATACAATAGTTCTCTAAACAAAAACGGGTAACTTAATATGTAATATTTGATCTGTCTGGGCTTTAGCTTAAAAATAAACAATTTATGGATTGCGTATTTTTTATTAATACTACTTATTTCAGCCTTCTTCTTGTGTCCAGCATTGAAAAAAGGGCCTACCTTGTTTTTTTACGTACCTACTTGTATAGTTAAGGCATTCCGTTCTAATAAAATAAAATTACGCGCATTAATAAACCAGTCATTTTCATTTTTAAACGTTTCCGAAATTACTGTAACTAATTAAAACACTTAATTGTAACGACATTAAAAGATTCATATTTAAAATTGTTTAAATGCTCCTTTTAAATTTTAATAACAAATTGGCCTACCAACAATCCCAGCTCCCAATTGTATCTTAAGATGACAATTTCAAAACGTAATCATTTGAATTCAGTTTGAAATTCGCCACATTCGTGATTTTTAAGCCATAAGCATTACCTCCGAAAACATGTATTCTGGTCAGACAACAGACAAATGTTAATGTCGATCGGTTGTTTACAATTCTTAAACTCCCTGTTCCTATTAATTGCTTGGTAAAAAAAAACGTTACCATAAAAATATTATTGATTATAATTGTTTAAATGAAAGAAAAATCGATTCCATTGGACCGATCGTCTGACATTCTGTGTTGCGCAACTAGAGAACTTACTTAGAAGATAAACGGTATAAGTTTCAAGGTGTGTCCCGAAAATTACGAAATTAGTTTTTTGCCGAAACTTCACTAGGCCCAGGGTGTAAACTAATCGGGTGAGGTGTGGGAGGTTCTCAACTGTACAGTGCACCAAGGTTCAGTCTGCTCTGCATCAGTAAAATCAGGATAACTGATATAGTGCACTCTTGTTTCGAGACGTCACGACGCCCGATGGCGGAACAACGTGAGACGATCAAAGTGTGCACAAAAAAGGTGTCGAAACTCATGAATCGCTCGAGCAACCCTATAGGAAGTAAGTTTCAAGGTGTGTGAAGAAGTTTGAAGAGAACCAGGAGGGGTGGACGATGACCTGTGCCCTGGACGGCCAACAACAAGCCAATCCGATGAAAATCTTATTTAATTAATCAAATTGACCGGAGAATGAGTGTTCGGTTATAAGCAGACGCTCTGAACATTCCGAAAATTGTTGTGCATGGTATCGTTACGGACGATTTGATCTTGCAAAAGATGTGCGCCAAGCTAATCCCAATCATGACACCGCTTCTGCACGTTTACGAGTTCTTAATAGTATAAGCTCATAATGGCCACGGAACAGCAACCATCCCGCAGTCCCGACATAGCTCTAGCCGAATCATTTTAGTTCCCGAGGGTCAAAACCGCATTCCCAGGACGCCGTTTCAACGGCATCATTGCATAATTGCATCATTGCATCACAGCATCAGTATCTATCTAGCTATCCAAGCAGCCGTGACCACAACTGTGAAGGGGGCTTTCGTCGAGGCTTCAAGAGGGTGCACCGGACACGAGAGTCGTTGGAAAAAATGATAGTCGTAGAGAGTAATTTGAAGATTATTTACAATTTGTACCGGTATTGTTAATCAGTATTTTTTTTAAAATTTATATTTATTTTTTTACTTTTAGGACGCACCTGTGTAGGTCCATATTTTATATGGATAAAGAAAGATATTTAAGTATGCCAAATACTTGAACGTGGTCAGGTTAGGAGTCGTAACAATCGGCGGGTATGTATGACGAGATGCATGAACGTGGAAGAGGCAAATAATGTTTGCAATGACAGAGTGGTGTGGCGTTCTATTCTCTCTGCCTACCCCTGCGGTGAAGCGGCGTGATGGTTAGTTAGTTAGTTAGTTAAAAAGATATTTTATAACAATTATGTTTTGGCTGTCGTAATATTATTAGGGGTTTGTAAAAGAAAAAACACTTGTTTTTTACCACTTGAGTTTATTTCGGAAGCGATGCTTCGGAAGCTATGCTAGTTTCGGAAGCTATGCTTTCATCTTTAGGTCTAAATACATATAAACATATTTTATATTCAGACATGAAGATGGAAGCAAAGCTTCCGAAAAAAATCGTTATAATAAAATAAACTGGTAAAAAACAAGTGATTTTCTTTTACAATTTCGTCAAGTCTTACCACAAAGTGATTGCCGAAACAATAAATAAAATATTGGTAGGAGGTTATATCAATATTTCACGTGTCTCATACCAAGCACTCAAAGATAAATAGTAGATCATATTATTGTACCACAACATAAAAATTAGTTAATTTTGAATATATTTATTTTACGACTTTTGGGACGCACATGTCTAGGTCTAAGATATTTAAACAACAATTATGTTTTGGTTGTCGTAATATTGGTATGTATCAACACTTCACGTGTCTCATACCAGGCCCTCACCAAAAAGTTACATTTCCAATATTGCACAAAAAATCCTTTAAATGCAAATCTATTCTGTGTACTGTATTTTATAGAAATATAAATTAAAGTTGCGACAAAACGTGATCAATCCTGTGTCAATATGAAATCATTAAATCATGCCAAACGTAACAATTTCACAAGTAACAATTCCTGTTTACTTCAAATCATTTATAATGGAAATGTAAAGTTTCTGTGAGGACCTCAACATGTTATTGTACGACGACATAAAAATATGTTTATTTTTTAAAATTCAAGAGTCACGGTACACTTTGTCGATATCGAAAAAAAATCCATAGGGTGCTTGTGCACTATACGGAATTTTACTGTCCGGCAGCCCGGTTAGCATCATAAAACGGACGATTGGCTTGTGCTTTTGTCCGTCTTTCTTCGGATCGGTGCGCTTGATAGATGCGTTATCTCCGTGCGCGTAAACTCGATCACGATAAACTGTCGTAGTAGCTTTAATTTTTTTTAAACCGGATGGCTGGACGATAAAATTCCGTGTAGTGCACAAGCGCTCACACTGGAACAGTCTAGCAGGCATTATCTCCTCCTCGACACAACATAGAGCCACAGAGCTAGGCCGTACAGCAGACTCAACACGGACAAGATGGTCGCCACCAGCATGAGCTGGAATCTGTTATGCTCGTCCAGGAGGAAGTGGCGCGGAGTGGACGGGTCGCTGGTGCTGCGGATCAAGATGTCTGGTCCAGGGGTGTGGCGCAGCCGGTAGCGAGGGGTGGTTTTGGTCCTTCGCCCCGGCCCGTACAACACGATGTAGAACACGTTCAAGCAGTCTAAGTTTTCTGGGTATTTTTCAACGTCACATTCTGGACTATCTATCACTCCGCAGGCTATTATGAGTTTAACCTAAAGAATAAGAAAATTCAGCGAAATGAGGGGCCTTGTGTCTTGATTCATTTTCTCGTTTCTATTTTATTTTTTAATAATGGTAAACATGCCAAAATCTCTTTTCAGAGGCTTGGGAAGACAAATTAAACTAACGAATTTATCCATCAAAACATATACACATATGTGTAAATTATCCGACTGAAGACAACATCCGAGTCCATCTTTTTTATGGAAGCAACTATTTTAAAAACTTTTTAAAAATTAATTTCGGGTTGTGGTCCCGTGGTTAATACTTCCGACTGAGACAAAAGCCTGAGTCTGAGTCCGAGTTCGAGCCCCACCCTGTCACGACCTATTTCCTATTTTCAAACTAACGCCGCTTAGGCCGATAGTATTGGATTTTTGTATAATAAAAACGCAAATATTAGCTTGCGATTGACTGACAGCAAACCCGCCCCGGCGGAGCTAGTTCTACAGTTTATGGTATTCAAGTATGCCATTGGGCGAGGCAATGGAAATCTTCGATGTACCCTATTTTTAGTTACGTTCTCGTGGCGTGAGATACTACTCCATCTGAAAGCCACTATTACATATTATATTTCAGAAATAATTACCACAGATGACAACGTTATTGATATGTTATAAAGTCCGGTATCATTTATTAGACTGCTCCAATGTATGTCTTCACCTTCTCTTTTTACTCCGACATAGTTGTTGTGAATGCAAGTATCGTTGCGCACCCAGATTTGCCAGTCTTTAAGTAGCGGTGTCTCCGTTTGCGAGAAATTGAATTCTCTCACATCGCGACCCTTCCTCGACATCGTGTAGATGAATAGATGAGAGAAAACATCGCTGGAGTTGAATAGAAAACAACTCGTATTTTGCACCTTCCAATAGTATAATCCTCTGTTCTTGTGAGAATCTTCGAAATAACTGTGGGCCAGATTGACGTGCATACATTCCTCGTACATCGGCACCGGAAACTTTGGTCCTAAACAAGCGTCAGCAATTAGTTTTTGCTCTAAAATCGAAAAAACCTCCACGTAAAACGAAGTATACAATAAAACCAACTCTTTGAACATTTTTACAGAAAACAACGTAAGTAATGCGAAAATTCAATAATTGTCAGAATAATAAACTACATTACATTATTGTTATTATTATCATTCTTTTATCTTATTATTCACAAAGGAATTATTTTCAAATAAAATATTTATTGGTACTTAACTAGGTAATAAAGTATATATTACTTAAATACCTATATGTGTGAGGAAGCTGTTCGCAATTTAAGCAATCAACCACAAACAACTAAAAATGCTTTTTTTTTTTTCATAAAAGTCCCTTTGGACCAATACACCTAAACAACTAAAAATGCTTTTGATTTTTTGCATAAAAGTCCCTTTGGACCAATACACCTAAACAACTATAAATGCTTTTGATTTTTTTGCATAAAAGTCCCTTTGGACCAATACCATTTTACAGCACCAGACGTACCGTAAAGTGGGTATACTTTGCACCATGGGTGATACTTTGCACCACCTTCTGTAAAGAAATTGTAGAGCTGGTCATCTCTGATACATGTCATTTTTCATTCTACTTTCTATTGTTTCTGATAGATGGCACTTCAATCTACTTTTTAGTTTACAGAAGTAACAGTCGGTCGCTATTGCTTCAATGCGTTTTTCCTGTCCGAACGTAAAGTAAGTTTTCTGTCTGAAAATTGTGTCCGAAAAAATCCAGTGGAATCAGTATACTGAAACTAGTTACAACAAGTGAGTGGTCTCTAAATCGTAGGTAGATAGGCCCTGCTTTTCTCAAATGCTGTATTTTTTAGTTACGTTGTCAAGTTTATGTAAAAATAATATTTTTTTAAGAACTGACTTGTATTGACCACATTTGGGGTAACATTGCACCAAGTGCAAAGTATCCACAAAAGGCCATAGTTAATTAATTTGATGAAAAGTCTTAAAACGGCTTATACAACTTGACATGTTTGCTAAATATCTATTGGTTTTGTGTACTTACTTAATTCCTGATGGTATATTTTTTTCAAAAATGTCAAGAACACACAAACAGCGGCCTTATGCCAGACGATACTGCGATTTTACACCGAAGAGAGTGGAGCAGTGTTTGGAGGCCATTCGAAATGGTACAATCAGTCAAAGAAAGGCTGAAGAAATTTTCGAAATCCCCAGAAGGACGATTAACTATAAGCTCAAAGGTCAGCACACAAAACCTGTGGGAAAACCTCCGATATGTGACAAGGGCGAAGAGCAATCCTTCATTAACTGCATAGTAGACATGAGTGAGTACGGTTTCCCAGTGAGTGTTTTTAACATTCGCTACATTCTAATAGCCTATTTGGATAGATTTGGCAGAAGAGTACGAATATTAAAGAACAACGTACCAGGCTCTGAATGGATAAGATCATTTTTGCAAAGACATAAAACCTAGACTGTTGCTAAAACTAGTCAGTTGCTTAATCGGTTGCCATTAAAAGCGTATGACGATGACGTGCGCCAGAGTTTTCAACAGTTTTTGGAAGAAAACAGATTCAACCCAAAGAATTCAGTCTTAAAACGCAGGAAAACGATACCGATAGATCCAGGTAAGAGCATTGCTCACGATCCAAATGTCGAAATGAACGTTGACGAGACACAAATGCTACCTGAACCAACTACATCAATGATCCCACCTTCCGCATCGAAACTTCCAGCATATCTAGCATTAACTGATTATAGTTCATACGGAAGCTTTGAGGAAGAGGGAGAAGAACAAAAACGATGACTGAAACCAGTTATCGTATTTGTTCTTCCGTTTCATTAGGACCAGTAAAAAAGAAGATGGGAGAATATGTCGTTTTTCATTATGAAGGAGAAAAAATTCCGGGATAGATTTTGGAAATAAAGAAAGACAGAGCTGTTAAATCCACGCAGGAGAGTCTCAAATCGTGGAAGTGGCCGATGAAGGATGACTTTCTTCAATATTCTTGGAAGGATGTAGCGGGTTTCATAAAAGAACCGAAAATGCAATCCAAAAGAGGTTTCTTTACCGTCCCGGAACTTGACCATATTTAGACCTAATTTAATTTTAATTCCTATTACATATGTAGTACGATATGTTTTAATATTCACCTTTTATTTTATATAATTTTAAACCTTCAGTATTGAAAAAAAAAACATTTTTGTTAGATTTTTAAATATTTAAAAAAAAAAAATTCTATCAAGTGTCTTATTTTTCCATAATTATACAATATTATAATCTGCATTTAGTGAACTGTGAGCCAAAACCCTTCATAAGGTGCAACAAAACTTGTAGGATAGTCTTTACTTTGCATAAATTTGGATTCTAGTACGAAAAGTGTAGAGAAAATATCATGGTGCAAAGTTGTACTTTACCCCGGGATACTTTGCACCAAAATATAAATATAAAAAAAAAATACAGGCAAAATAGATAAAAATTTAAAAACGTATCAGACATGTTACAGGTATATGTGTTATTACATTGCAATAGTTGAAACCTCAGAAAAAGTAAAAAACCTGATCTGAATAGACAATTTTTTGAAAAAATGCAGTATTTTGGTGCAATGTATACCCACTTTACGGTACGTCAAAAGCATGATGTAAATAAATTATTATACATCTTGGATACCTCAATGAAATTTCATCTACGAGATCATTCATTTTCATTTTGTAATATTTTTAACATTATTAACTTTTAATCTAGTTTTTGGTTAATTAACAGTTACTAGGTAGGTACATGTTCAAACTATCTTATTAAGTATATTATTTCGAGGAATAATAATAATAACAATAACAATTTTTCGGAATTCGCAGACCACATCTTATCAAATAATAATTCATTCAATTTTGAAGATGGGATAGAAATTTTACATTGTAATAATAGAATTAAGAAGAAAAATTAAATATAATTAACAATCAAATAAACTTAAGTCAAAGTCCCATTTTTAATATTTTTCCCATAAAATCAAACCCAACCTAAACAGAGTTATCCCCTTCCTTGCTCTTACCCCTCCTTAAAACACCATTACCCACACCCCTACCCTTTTGAAACCCAACAACTTGTACACTGTTTCTTTTATATAATTATATATATATATATATATATATATATATATATATATATATATATATATATATATATATATATATATATATATATATATGTTTAGTCATAAATTAAACCCTGAAGAGGGCAACAGGTTGTTGCCGAAACTAGTTCGTTAATAAAAATGTGAGTGGATCAAAACACAAAGTATTTTTATTTCTCGAAATAATATATCAATATGATCCACAAAGTTAATGCTTTCAATATTCAAAACATATCTTGTTAAGTACTATTTTTTTTTTTTAAATACAGAAATTCCTTTGTGGAAAGTATTATATTAATTTGAAAATATCTATGCATTCTGACAATCATTTTGGATTTTGGATTGTTTATGTTACTTTCAGTAGAAATGTTTAAGGAATTGGTATTATTATGCACATTATTTTACATGGAGGTCTTCACCGCCAACTTGAAAATGCTTGCATCGGCTTGTGTAGGACCACATTTCCCGGCGCAAATTGACGAGGAATGTTACTACGTCAATTTGAGCCACCAAGTTTATAAAGGACCTGAGAGAAACAAGTTAAATTACAATTGGAATGTGCTGAATTCCAGCTGTTTCCTGTTTAATACCAGTGGCGTCTTCTCGCACGTGGAATTACACGTAAAGCTAAAAAAGGGTCGAGATGTGAGCCAATTCAACTTTCAGCAAACACTGATACCTCCAATAGAGGAAGGTCAATATTGGATGCGGAATGGCTCCTGCATTCACACCAATTACTTTGGAGTGGAGCCAGACGGTGAAAAGTTAAAGTGGTATAGTCTACTCAGTGACTTCGCTTACTTTAACTTTACGACGTTAATGAAATCGAGGGTAATTATTGGTTCAGTATGATATGCTATAGATAGTAATATGGCTAGTAATAGCCATGAGTTTATACTCTACATTTTGGCAAAGCAAAACCAGTACAGTTCGTGAAGTAGTGGAATGATGTGACTGAATTTAGAAATCGATATCGATATAAAATGTTGCGATGTGTAGAGACATATTATGTCATATTCTCTTCCCAATTCTATTTCAACCACAAGCAGACAAGCTTCTGGAAAATATTTCTCTGGTTATTCCTTTAAAGAAAATGAAAAAAAATAATGTTGAAATTATATTCCACATGTCATGAAATGTTTTGTACTAACATTAACTGATGGAACTGCATTTTACAGAATAAAATAACGTTATGACATTACCAGTCTTGTGGTGTCGGTTACGACGAAACTCGGTTGCTGATAAAATAAAAGGAATGTGGAAAAAACTACATAGTTGTTATTTTTATTATATATCATGAATTGCCTTGTTTCGTTTTAAGGTTAAATTGAAAGTTCGCTGCGGATTGATAGAAAGTCCAGAATGCGACGTGGTCAAGTACCCGGAGAACTTGGAGTGCCTGCACTTGTTCTACATCAAGCTGTTTGGTCCGAGCAAGTCCGAGACCACCACCACCCGCTACCGGCTCCTCCACAGCCCCCGCCCCCGGCCGAGACCCACCCCCGTCAGCTCCACCACCGACCGCTCTACCCCGCGGCACTTTGCCCTCAACGAGTACAACGTGTTCAGCCTCATGCTGGTAGCGACCGTCTTGTCAGTGCTGAGTGTGTTCTACGGCTTGATCCTTTGGGTCTATATCGTATCCAAGGGATCCTAATCTTCCCGACTTTCAATACGGTTACAGTCAATTCGGTGCGATATGGCCAAATAATAACCGATTTTTTTTTGGCCGGTGATTGAAGATCATGACTTGGATGATATAATAATAATAACTCTTTATTCCAGCTTGACTAAGTGGTGGGTGTAATACTTAGCCAGCCATATATGTTTTACAACATTTTTTTACAATGAAACTAAAAATAATAAACAAATAAGAGAGTGAAAGAAAATAATAATAATGATAATAAATTTGAAGAGATGTAGATAAACATTAGCTCGCTGGCAAACGCAGCACTGTGCTCCAATGCCGCCACATGTCCAGCCCCCATCTGTGCTCCACATATATGTATGTAGTTCCAACAAAACCACACAACACGACCAATTATGACTTTGTTGCGTGAAAAGTTTCCTGGTCGCGTAATTTCACTTTTTGGCGATATCAAATGGCCACCAAGATCGTGCGATTTGACACCGTTTGATTTTTTTCTGTGAGGCTACGCAAAAGATCGTGTTTATGCGAATAATCTCCGAGCTCTAAACACATTCAAAACCAACATTACTCAAGTTATGACCAAGATACCGCCCGAAATGTGCAAAAAAGTGGTTAAAAAATTACCTCAAAAGAATCGCATGCATCAAATCTTCCCGGGGTGCCATTTGAATAATATTGTTTTTCACACTTAATCGTAAAGTCCAAACTTTATAATGAAATAAAAATTTCATAAAAAATGTATCGCTGTGTGCGTTTTTTTAGCTTTTCTTTCGAAACCGAAAAATTAATGACCCTGTATGTAATCATTAATTAATTTGATGTTTTTGTTTATAATATATTTCACATTACAAGTTTACATAACCGTGAGTTCTTCTTATTCTGTGTCCCATTTTCATAAAATCAGTCATATTTTAATTTATATTTGAAACACTAACTTTGTGATTTTCTATTTTATAATTGAAATGTAATTTTTTTTAAATTACTATAAATATTTTATTATAATTATAGTATTAATCAGTCTTGATAAAGAAGCGGTTAGGTTTGAAACCGGTAGATATAATAATTAAGTTATAATAAAATATTTATAGTGATTTTAAAACAAAGGTCCTTTTTAATTATATCAGAGATATAAATTTATTTTTAGCATGGCACGAAGGGACCTAGTTTCTTCACAAAATTAGTACATTTTGTCATATCGCTCACTCCTTTCAAGAACATCATAAATCAAAATCGTCAATTTTCAGTTGTGCATGTTTTCCGAATGCCCAGAAAATGTACTATATCCCAGCTAAAGAGGCATATTTTTTACTTAATATTTACCCACTACAGGGCAGAAAGTGTTGTTTTTGCATTTTGGAGAAAAGGTATTGTTCAATTATTTTTTGAAATATACTAAATATTTTTCAAATGGAGGAAACCTTCAGGTTTAACCAAAAAAGATCTGTTACACGGTAAAAAAGTCAATAAGCGGCTTGATATTTATTTTTAATACATTGTATTATATTTTAAAACTTTAAAACGTTCTCCTGAAAAATCTTTTTTTTTTATTTATTTATGACGTTCTTGAAAGGAGTGAGCGATATGAGAACAGTCAATCCAAGAAACCCACAATCTTTGGATTTGCAAGTAAAAAATGCTCTAGGAAAATGAAAAACTAGTAAAGAGTTTTCTTATCAACCATTTAATTGAAAGTGAGAATAAGATGTCTCAGGTTTTCGATAAAAGCACCAGTGATTACAAATAAGAGGATATTTTTTCTTTTAAGTGTGATGAAGCCTGGACTTTCGACAGTCAAGATAAATAGGTGCTGTGCAAACATAAACGTTGGATTTGTCAAAAAATGAGGCGATAGGGTTTTTTTAATCTCAGGAATCTTGTTTTTTTTTAATGACGACTGATACAGCGACAAAGTTCAGCATCAATTTGGTATAATGAAACTCAGAATTCGCTATTTACAAGTCCAATGTAAATGATTTATGCCCAATTTATTGTCTGGACAGATCTCATTATTTATACGAGCGTAATATACATACCTACGTCAAAATCGTTTCGAAATGTTTTTGATTTACGTCATACTTCAATTGATTGCCTAGCAAATGACCAATATGAATCTTGGTCTGGAATAAAAGCTTATATCAACAAAATATGTTCATTTCTTGCATGTTTTCCGCAGATACTTTGTGGCACATTTTATAAACATTATAATCATTATTATCCTAAATTAGGATTTTTACGGAGTGTGTGGAAATTTTTGGTGAGAGTATTTTAATGTTTTTAATGTTTTAGAAATAAAATAAAACCCGATGATGACAAGGTTCTTGTCGAAACCGCTAGGTTAAATTGTATTAATAAAAAAAAGTGGTTTACACAAAGTTAATTAATTTTATAAAATATGTGCAATTCGAATAAATGGTATTTTTTTTAAATGAACTACAACGCTAAATCTAAAACAAACACCCATCCAAAGAAAACATAGATAACTGTATTTTTTTTAATTTAAACAATACATAATACCATTCTCTTTTTTTGTAAAAAACATTTCTGGTGGTTTAAGGTTACCTACCGGTCATAATAAAATCGGAAATATTTATTTTTTATGTCAGTTTTACGTCAGTACACTTGACTGATTGATAGTTAAGAGGGGCAATTAAAGCGATTATCGTTTGTGACCTTTCATTGATAATGAATTAAGACAGTTTCGAATTGCGTAAATTTGTCAAATGTCAAAACGACCCCAGGACTCATTGTAACAATAATGGTGATTATACCACTTCATTCATTTTTGGTAATTATTAATATATATTTTTTAAAAGGGAAAATGATGTGTTTTTATTATTTACATAAATAATTCAATTTCAAACTATTTCTGTGAGCCTAAGCGACTGATTATTATAAATAGGTATCAAATTGTGGTAGAGTAGGCTCGAACCGAGAAACTCTGACTTAAAAGTCCGCGACACAATGGATAAATATCACGATGTGTGATTATTGGCTAATAAATTAATATAAAAATCACAAAACTATCGATAACATTCTATTGAAATATGTAAAGAAATAAGGGATATATGAAGGTTCAAACTTAAGATATTTTTAAAAAACGTGCGTTCACATTCGTCATCAAATTTCCGTCATCGAACGTTTTATGACGTCATATGGTTTATTGTCTATGGTTTAAAGAGCTGTTATATGTAGTAGTAGTGTGGATTGTTTGTTTACCACTACACTACCATTTGTGTTATGCAAATATGAGGGGAGAGGGGGTGGGAGGGATGACCATAGACATCAACAAATAGAGCCGCTAATAATTTAGCAATGCCACCAATATTAATATAACTCCATCGTTTCTATGACGTCGTTCATTGCCAACTTACGAAAATAACGTTTTTTCGAAAGCAAAATTTCCAAAAGAAAATGATGAATGAAAATATTAATTATATCGGCTATTATAAACACTTCACTAGTCTAATACAATTCTTTATGGGTTGAGTATGTTAAATTAGATATTTCTCCCGTCTGACAAGGATCATTGTATGAATAAAGATCCTAAATGTCCCGTTTACCTGACTGTCTAGGGGAGGTTTTACTTCAAAGATTTTTTTTAAATAATGAATTTAATGTCCTTTAACTGGAACAAAATATGGTATTCGGATGAGAGTACTTATTTGTTATATATTTATATACTGGCATAAATATCATTTGATACGCTTAATATTTCATGGTTTGTCATCGCTGATGTAATAGAGCATTTATCGAAACGACTATACGCTATTGAAGTATCTCATTGAAACTCAACTGACCAAATGTGGAGGTCAGTTTCCACCTTAACACCAGCATTGCTACAAGAGTATTGTATTCCAATAGATACCTAAATCAGTATTGTCTGGACTAAAGCCGTTGACTCAAATAAGAACGGACATAAATTTGTGACAAGTAGTCTTTTTAACTGGTTTCGCCTGTGATTTTATGAAAACTATTTCTCTACAAAAAATATGGAAGTCTGAAAATAGAAATATGAAAAAAAAACTCCTATAATTGGAGATAATCCAGATTTGTAAACAAGTATTTGGATATACTGAAAATGTTGTAAATTAATAACGGAATATGAATGAATAGTATTTTATCACTTACTTCCTGGCTTGGCAGATTCTTTCCACGGATAAGTATTTTTGAATAGACGCCTGATTAGCGCAAAACATGGATGTCCAGTAAAACGATCCACCAATCACAACAGTCCAAAAGCTATGACGCACAGTGGGATCTGGGTCCATGCTAAATATAAAAATAATAAAAAAATATTAAATTTAGTGGCGACACCTAGCAGTGCTAAAATCAAGCTCATTTCGACCACAAATTCCTTAATTCAGTCTTAAAATGATTTAACGCATAACAAAAAGTTTCACTTTACTTGTATTTTTTCTTGTACTAGAAATCATTAATGGCCATTAGATTAAAGTTGTGTACTGACATTTCTTGGTAGAACTGCATTTTATAAAATTAAATTAGAACCATGTAATTTTTCCACATGAATTTTATTCAACCAGCAACCGGGTTTCGTCGTAACCGACATCCAGTCTGATAAGTCGGTTACGACGAAACCCGGTTGCTGGTCAAATAAAATTCGTGTTGAGAAAAAATTTCATACTTGTTATTTTATTTTATAAATGGCTATATTTATTCCAAAATGTAAGCACGGATACAGAATATATAAAGCAACAACCATATGGTTTTCGCATCGTGACCGACATCATCAGACTGATCTGACATCGGACCAATGATCCTATATTGTCAGACTAGTCTTATGATGTCGATAACAATGAAAACCGGTCACTGGTCAAATAAAATAAAAGTGAAAAAACTATGTAATTGTTGTTTTACACAAAGTCCAGTTTTATCAAAAAATGTCAGTACAAAATTTTAAACTAGTTATACAGTCATTGATATTCACAATTTCAGCGAGGCGTGGTGTATGTTTTCTTGATTGATTGTATAATATATAAAAATTACGCTTGCTCCGAATAGATTCAAAACTTCGGTCATATTCATTACGGTCATTTTCGGTCATAGAATTATTGTATATTTTATTAATACGAAAATGCAGTCAGTGGGACAGTCAGTTCACAGAACGATTTTTTTAATCGTGGCGTGAATGATCGAAAAATGCAGTTCATGATTGCTGTCTCGCTTCCACACATTTGTTAGAGTGAAATAAAATATCTCACGTAAACATAAATAGCACAAGATGACAAGGACCGTTCGACCATTAGATCAAGTATCGATGGATTTGACCGTCGATCTCGGGAATATTTATCAAAACATCACACACACATTCTTTTATGTGAGAGATAGTTAAGTGTAAATAATTACTTGAAAATTTCCAGTCTCTCGGTTTCATATGACAAATTCCATACTGTAGTAGCTCCTGCGACCATGTATTCACCCAGTGCGAGGATGGTTATTATCGATCCAATAAGTACGAGTGCTTGGAACATATCCGTCATTATAACAGCCTTCATACCACCCTACGAAAGATAATAATAATTGTACAATTTACTCATATTTTTTAACATTAAATTTTCTTTATAAAATTAAACAACTTTGTTTTTAACCACTTTTTATTGGTACACTTTTTCTCCAACCGGTTCGCGACAAGAACTTTGTCATGATCAGGGTTTATCTACTAATCCTAAAACATTGAAATACTCATAGTTAGGTGAGTGGGTGGGTTTAACCCTTCCCTTGTAACGATGCCAAAAACTTCCGCGCGCTCTGTACACCATATGAAAATGTTATTTAAAAAACGGGAAAAATTCGACGGAAATAGATATGTATTTCCTCTTTTTTAGATATTTACCAGAGCTAACACTACAAAATTGATGGATTTCAACTTCAACAATGCTCAATAAACGCAACATTTAGGAGTATTTACATTTTTGGCATCGTAAGGGAAGGGTTAAATCCGCCCACTCACCTAACTATGAGTATTTCAATGCTTCAGAATTAGTTCATAAACCCTGAGGTTCTTGTCGAAACCGGCTGGAGAAAAACTGTACCAATAAAAAAGTGGTTAAAAAAAAATTAATTTATTTTATAAAGTTTATAAAATGTGCCACAAAGTATCTGCGAAAAACATTCAAGAAATTAAATTTTATGTTTACACGAAGGTAAGGTGATCAATGCTGAGTTCCGAATTCTCGAATCTGGGAGTGGCATATATTTGGTAGGATACTGATGATAAGTAAATGAGTTTAGGATGAAGAACGTTACTGTCTAAAGGAAATGAGGGAGGAATAGCGGTTGCCGTTAATTAAAAAAATATATACTTCACGACGCCACTTTAACTCGGCAATCGGTATTCTGAAAACCCACGCAATGATCTCTATACAGATGTATTTGTAGATGATATTGGATTTGTTATAACCTTAATCTTTATCCGCATGTGATGGTGCATAGATTCAAGCACTATGTTTCTAAATTAAACCATGTATATAGAAGTGTGGTTGTCAATCATGGGTAGAATTGGTGAATGTTACACGTGTGTAAAGTGATCACTTAAACCAGACTGTTGTAAATAACGGTTGTAAGCCCCGTAAATGCCCAGACTTCTATATTCTTCTCAATCTATGTTGAGATGAGAAAACATAATATGTGCAAGTAGTTAATTCGAGTGTCCGCCTCCGTAGTGTAATGGTCAGCACGCTCGGCTACTGTATTGGAGGTCCCGGGTCCCGATTCACAGGGAGGGTCAAATAAATAGAAGTGATTTTTTCCACTCTAATATTTATTCAATACTACCCTGGACTGGTACCTGGAGCGGGGACTGATCACCTTTCCTTCATGTTTTAACGATCAAGATAACATTGCATTTGTATGAAGGGTTTGCAGATGAAGTTAATTAACCATGGAAAATGGGAACGGGCGGTCCGCATACCTAGAAATCTGGAGGAAGACCAAGAGCTGGTCGCAGAAATCGGGAGATACGCATTCGAGAGAGAGACAATTTATTAATATGGAAAGATTCAACTTACAAAAGAAGCGTAGAATATGCAAACGATGTAAACCAGGGTAACAGCTATATATGTGTTCAATCCAGTAACTGAAACAGATACAAACCAATTAAATCATACAGACTTTGGGACCCATGTGTAAAATTTTATTTTTTTCGCAGTTATTTGGATTTGATCACAAAGTATAATTTCAGAAAATCCCCTATTTTACGTTTTTTGAGTTATTTTATTCTCTCAACACATCGTACATTGATAGCGATCAAACAAAATGACAAATCGCTCACTGCTTTCAAGAACGTCATAAATAAAAAAAACTTGATTTTTCAGGAGTTAATGAGGAGGAATATTTTTAAAGTTTAACAATATAATACAATATCAAGCCACTTATTGAACTTTTTACTGTGCAACAGATCTTTTTACGTAAAACTTGAAGGTTTTTTCTCCATTTGAAAAATATTAAATATATTTAAAAAAGAAATAAACAATACCCTTTCTTCAAATTGCAAAAACAACACTTTCTGCCCTGTAGCGGGTAAATATTAAGTTAAAAATATGCCGCTCTTGCTTGGATACAGTAGGTACATTTTCTGGGCATTCCTAAAACATGAAACAACTTAAAATTGACCATTTTTGATTTATGACGTTCTTGAAAGGAGTGAGCGATATATCAGCTGGCTTTGGAATGACAACATCATAGGTGCGTTTGATAGAATTTCGTTATAGAAAAATCAGTTGTTTACTGAATATGAAACGGATATAAATTGTTGTTGGAAACCTCGTCAAACGGGTGGTGATTGCATTCGCTTTAGGTTTTTGGCACATGGGTATAAGGGTAGGATACAGCTGGTAGGGATCAGAGTTATATATTTTTGTGTAGATAATTGTGAATAGAGATAAACCAACTATGTCACATCGCATTTAGGAACATACTCAACCTTGACATGACGCTCGTTAATATATTTACATACACATAAGTAAGTCAAAACAATCAGAAGTGTTTATTAAGATTGGTATTACATTTATTAATAACCTCGCATAGTATGTACAAGGTTTATAGATCATTAATTGAACTTTTGTTTATTCTAGATAAGTTTTTATTACTACATAAAATTATAAAGAAAACACTTGTTTTGTTACCCCTTGAGTATTATATTATTACGACTAGTTTCTGAAGCTTCAAATTATTCCAACTACGGGATTGAATAACTAAATATTCAAACCCGTAGATAGAGTCATCTACGTTACAATATAATACTCAAGTGGTAAATAACATGTGTCTTATATCTTATTTAATAATTTCTTACCACAAAGTGAATGCCGAACGATAAAAAACGTGTCTTGTTTTAATTTTCGTTAGGAAACGATGGGAGGGTTAATAAATATTTATTATTATTGTTTACGTTAAGCACTGAGTCAATTAATGATAAGCTGGTAATATTATAAATGATAAATGGTCGTGTGGTTAAGCACAAAACTCGCGCTCTGTTAAAAAAAAAAGTGCAAACCCGAGAACAAAGATGCGACATTTTAAATTGAGATTAGATACCTGATTAAAATGATATTAAGCAATCTCAAAACTGGGCAATGAGTGAACTAAAATATTTTTATAAATATCTTACATTAAATGAATTCAACCCGTGATACCTTCATCTTCTTGCTCTGCAATAAAAATAAAATACCAAAACTAAATGTATCCCTTCTATGCAGGTTGAGGATAAGACATACTGTAGGTACTAGCATCCCACCTCAAAAAATTAACTTGTTCGTTATGCGCGTGTGAAGTGGAGGATCCAACTGCCGATCAGGTACATTATAACTGTACCCCTATTCCTACTTTGAGTTCCTTCAAGACATTCGCATGGAGGGTTTTTCCTTCCCGCTAAATGACCGGTACCTCCTATCACTAAACGATCCAATAATCAATAATGCAGCATAAAAACCTTCGAGTGGTGTAAAAATACCAAATATTCGCAGCATTTTTTAAACATGGTTAGAGTGTAAAACGATTTCTTTCATCAAAAATGTGTTCAAAAAATGGTCAATTTTAATTCATTATTTACAGTAAATGAAAAGAAATATATAAAAATAAAAATTCTTTCAAAAGAACATTATTTAATAGATCGCTAAAGTGTTCAATTCGCAATGTACAGTACGTAACATTAGTATTTTTTTATAAAGGTAAAATAATTTACGTATTACTTGTTAAATCAAAAACACATTTTAAGAAGACTCTTAATTGCATTTTAATGTTAAAAACTTAGTTGCATTTTAATGTTAAAAACATATAAAAATTACTATTGTGACAATTGTTTCCCCTAGTTATGGCATTTTCAAAAACCATAACTAGGCGAAACAATTGTCACAATTTACATTTTTTGTATTTTTTTTTAATCAAATACAACTAAGTATACTCATAAAATCTGTATTTGATTTAACAATTAATATATAAATTAAAATGGAGTTCTACAAATTAAACGCCAAATCAATAAATAAGGTAAAATAATACACCACAACGAAGAAATGCATTTTTTTGTGCAGATATATATAATATATCACATAAAATAAAATAAAAGTAACTACCAGTATAATTTAACATCATTTTCATTGCTCAAGGAGATTTATTAATGCAACCATCCATTTTTGTTTAATATTGTGAAAGTGTCAAAATTATATTTACCGTTACTAAGTGCTAAGGCAGGTGCGTAAACGGCCACTGACGTGTAGATGACCATCTGCACGATATATAGAAAGCTAGCAAATATGCGTACTTTGCTTGAAAACCTCAGTTCCTGAAACAATGAAAGGTATTTTTAATACAACTTAAATGTACCATCACTCCGTCAAATATCGTGATGAGAACTCTTTGGTTTCAGTTCTATAAGTGTGTCCGTTCTACAAGTCATTAAATATATTTTTTTGCCGCAACCCTACTGTTTTAAGCATGTTCGAACTGATTGTAAGAAATGGGGGAGATTCCAAGCTTTCGAAAATTCAGCTACTGTGAATATCAATAGAATCAAGATTGATTTTGTGCACCCTTGTTTCGAGATTGCGAAATAATGTTGGGCTATCATAGTTTTCACAAAATTTGACGAAAAAACTGTCGAAACTCGAGCAGTCTTTTCAATCGTATGAATAAGTTTTAATATGTGTGGAGAAGTTCAGGGTGTGCTCGGAAACAGTGGATGAACATTTTTATCTGGACGGCCACTCAAAGGACGACGTTTTGGCAGAATTGGCACTCTTCAACCGGGCGTAACGAACTTTGAAGGAGGTTCCGGTCGAGGCCTTCGAGAGGACGGACCGAAAAGTCAAGGAAAAAACATGTAGATGCTCTTGAAATGAACAGATATTCAGTGCATAAATACGCAAAATATCATATAAATCATGAAGAAAAAATGTATATTTTCTATTCTTTTGCATCATTATCTTTTGACATCTCATCACAGATGAAGAAGAATATGGATGTCAGGGTATTTACGGGGCTGACGACCGTCATAGGCTGGTTTAAGTGATCACTTTATACACGTGTAACATTCACCAATTCTACCCATTATTGACAACCACACTACTCAAATTCTTGGAAGTTCTATATATAGGAACCAAATTAGAAACATTGTTCTTAAATCACTAGAACTTCACTAGAGATATCTATTGGTGAGATGAAAAGAAGCTATTTATTGAGCAGACATTACATTACATTACATTCTTTTGCATTACATTATAATTTCAACTACAATAATATATATTAAATATTGATACAAAAAAAGATACCACAAAGGCATGGCCTGTGTGTATGTACACATTATATTTTAGGCTATAATAAAACGCGCTGTCAAGAATACAAAAGATATTACCAGAAATAAAATTAGATTAAAAGTGCCAATATAAAAAAAAACTTTAACAGAAAACACAAAATCAAAAAGATGAAAATGAAAAAATTAGCAATTATGTACTAAATGTTGGCCATCCACAATGACGAGGAGCTCAACAAGCTACCCTCCAACGTGACAACCATCTCTCAGGAAGGCGTCCTGCCCAACACCTTGTCCATTGGATCAAGAGGAAGGCGTTTTAATTTGTCGGCTCATCTATTCCCCGCTCCAGACTCGACGGCCCGAGAACGATTGACAACGTTTTAATCCATTAATTTTTTGTACATCATTATCATCATTATCCTATTATTAGTATTATTATCCATGTCTTTATAAGCGCCCTTGAGGTAATATTTTACGAAAATGGCGCTATACGAGTTATCCAAATTGTTATTATTATTATTATATGAGTTATAAAAAGAAGGTTCTGAGATCTGTTTTTTTTATAAATAATTTAAGCAAAATTTTAAATCGAAACAAATCTTGATAATTAATGTCTAACATATAGTTATTTAGTCGTCAAATTGATATATTGACTCATGTTGCCGAGTCATCAATACAAAATATTATAATTCTGCCAGTTACATTGCAATATGACATTCAGAGACATTTAATTATTTCATTCATTGGCAATTATTTAACTGCCCCGACAACCACATATTAATACAATGATACTGGACAGTAATATTCCATGAGCACGTCCAATTAAACGGTGTAGGTTAATCCACAGTGTAATAATAGCACTGCTGCCTAACGATGCGAGATATGCTGGATTTGATTGTCATAAAAATAGTTATTATTTTTACACTAACACACTTCTACATCTATAGATGTGTCAAGTTTTGGTCCCGTGGTGTATGTCGGGGACTCTTGAGTCAGAGTTTACCGATTCAAACCCGCTCTACCACAATTTGATACCTATTTCTAATTATTTTTTGACATCTCATCAAATATGAAGAAGAATATAGAAGTCTAAGCATTTACGGGGCTGACGACCTTCATAGGCTGGTTTAAGTCATCACTTTACACACGTGTAACATTCACCAATTCTACCCATTATTGACAACAACACTATTCAAACTCTTGGAAGTTCTATATATATATATATGAACCAATTTTAAAACATTATTCTTGAATCAGTAGAACTTCACTAGAGACATCTATTGGTGAGATGAAAAGACCATTAATTCCTATTTCTAATTATGAGCCGCTCAGGCTCACGAAATAAAATAGTATGAAATTCAAGAATTTTTGTAAATAATAAAATCGCAAATATATTTTTTTTAAATAAAAAAAGATATTTTATATAAAAAGTTATATTAAATTCTCTACGAGAAGTTGGTTTGTGTAGTTTAATGGCTTGGACCAAAACCCAAAGCAGTGGGTCCGAAAAAATAATCCTCAAGAAATGTTGTTTAATACTTACTAAATATTCGAAGGATGACGTGAGCCGAAGTTTCATGTATACGGGAAGGTAGAGATGGCTGGTTATGGGCACGATAAAGAAAAATGTCAAGCAGATCACCCAGAACTGGGAGCCGTGCGAATACATCTCAGCTGGGTTCCCCAAGAGCTCGATAGCGGTAATGAAGCTGAAATAACAAGCACGATTAGGAATTTCCCATAACGAATGAAGCTGCAAAGATGTAACATAAAATCAGTAATTGTCTACTCTGGGAAAATAATTCCCCGAGTAACGCATTTTTTTTACCTGAATTGAATTTTACATAAATTTCAAAATCTTATCATTGTTTTTTTTTTTAACTTCATGTTAAGAAAATAATCAAGTACATTGGCGGGCTTATTGCTAAAAAGCAATGTTTTCCCACCAACCAAAAACAGACACAGTGAGATTGGTCAAAACGTAAATAGTACTTGAACATTTAAAATAAATAAATAAAAAATCGTCAATTTTCAGTTGTGCATGTTTTCGAAATGCCCAGAAAATGTACTATATCCCAGCAAAAGAGGTATTTTTTTAAAATATACTAAGCATTTTTCAAATGGAGAAAAAACCTTAAATTTTTACCTAAAAAGATCTGTTGCACAGTAAAAAGTTCAATAAGTGGCTTGATATCTTTTTTTTAATACATGGTATTATATTTTTTAACTTTAAAAATGTTCTCCTGAAAAATCAAGATTTTTGATTTATGACGTTCTTGAAAGGAGTGAGCTATATATTACAAATTGATGATAGTAAGGAAGACAAAGGAAAAAGAGAGTTTAGGGAAGGAGGTAGAGGGAAAGATTAAGGGAGGAGGCTTGATGGAAAGATAGGATTCTAATGATGGATAGTAATAATTCCAGTGAAAAAATGAAAAAATTAACAGTATAAGGTTTCAAATATGTACTTTGACATAAAATTTCAATTGATATGCATAACACAAATTATTAAATATTATTATTATTTATACTGAAATTTCTTATATTTTTCATATATCACGCACTCCTTTCAAGAACGTCATAAATCAAAAAACTTGATTTTTCAGGAGAACGTTTTTTTATGTTTAAAAATATATCACAATGTACTAAAAATAAATATCAAGCCACTTGAACTTTTTACTGTATAACAGATTTTTTTAGGTAAAACCTGAAGGTTTTTTCTCCATTTATAAAATATTTAGTTTATTTTTAAAAAAAATAATTAAACAAAACCTTTTCTTCAAAAAGCAAAAACAACATTTTCTGCCCAGTAGCGGGTAAATATTAAGTTAAAAATATGCCTCTTTTGCTGGGGCATTTGATTCATTCGTTTTCTAGGCATTCCGAAAACATGCACAACTGAAAATAGCCGATTTTTGATTTTGACGTTCTTGAAAGGAGTGAGTGATATGGCAAAAATATTCATAAATAAGCGTGGGATACGATTAGATGCATTAACACCCGTAAGAAGTGACTATTGTCGTGGGCATTTAACATGACAATGAAACCAATTTTTAACGAATTCTTAGATGTAGCGCCGCTTTTGCCAAGGATAATTAATATGGTGCACTAAATCATCTTACAAATGTATGTTATGCCTATCATAGAAGATGACATTTTAAATCATTCAATGTCATCGGGTCTTTAAACTCTACTTCTTATTTTATTAAAATAACGTACAAATGCTCATTTTTATGATAAAATAATAACTATATAGTTTTTTCCAAATATCGCTAACTCATTTCAAGAACGTCATATATCACAAATCGTCAATTTTCAGTTGTGCATGTTTTCGAAATGCCCAGAAAATGTACTATATCCCAGCAAAAGATGCATATTTTTAACTTAATATTTACAAGCTACAGGGCAGAAAGTGTTGTTTTTGCATTTGAAGAAAAGGTATTGTTTAATTTTTTTTTAAATATACTTACCATAATATGTTTCGAATGGAGAAAAAACCTTCAGGTTTTACATAAAAAGATCTGTTGCACAGTAAAAAGTTTATTAAGCGGCTTGATATTTATTTTTAATACATTGTATTATATTTTTAAACTTTAAAAACGTTCTCCTGAAAAATCAAGTTTTTTGATTCATGACGTTCTTGAAAGGAGTGAGCGATATCTTTCATTTGACCAGTGACCGGGTTTCGTTGTTACCGACGTCTTCAGACTAGTCAGACCAACTAAAATCTTTAATTAAGAAAACGTCAATGTATTTCATGTTGTTTTCTGTCATGTGTTTTTTTCCGTCTTATTTTCGTCGGATTGGATTAAATTGTCGTCGTCGGATTCTTAGGATCGAAAAAGGTGAGAACATTGATAGTCTTCTACGACCAAAACAATAATAATTATTAAAATGTATTTTTAGTAATATCCATATTTTTTACAAATTCTTATAATTTTTTGACAGACTTATTCAAATATATTTTTTTCTCTCTCATGTAACGAAATGTCCCTAATAAACGTGACGCATCCTTGAAGTTGTGAAACTCTTAATTCTTGTCCATTTATCGTTTATCGAATTGCCGCATAAGAAATTATAGGATATAATATATCACCACAGTTATCAAAATAAGAAATTTTGAAAAGTGTGCCACATCCCGAAAGGGATCGGATTTGTTACATTTGTTACTTATTTTATAATGAATATGTGATTAAATAAATCAATTGTATTTTTCCGAATGAAATAGCTATTGTCCGCGTAATGTGACTATGACCCTGATAGTTCAGTGTGATCATTGTGATCAGTTTCAAAATGTGTTTAGGTGTCCAAGCCGTTTTTGAACCACGAGATTTAGAATGATAGTGTTGTATAATGAGGTTTAGAATGATAATGATTATATTCGTTAGTTTGCTTTTTATTTCTTCTTCGATATATCGCTCACTACATTCATAGGTCATAACAACGTCATACATCAAAAAATTTGATTTTTCAGGAGATCTTTTTAATGTTTAAAAATATAATGAAATGCATAAAAAAATTAAGCCATTTATTGAACTTTTCACTTTACAACAGATCTTTTTAGATAAAACATTTTTTTCTCTATTTGAAAAATATTTAGGATATTTAAAAAAATAATTAAACAATACCTTTTCTTCAAAATGCAAAAACAACACTTTCTACCCTGTAGCAGGTAAATATTAAATTAAAAATATGCGTCTTTTGCTGCGATATAGTACATTTTCTGGGCATTCTGAAAACATGCACAACTGAAAACTGATGATTTTTGATTTATGACGTTCTTGAAAGGAGTGAGCGATATATATCATTTTACTACGAAGGTAAAGCTAGTAATTACATCATTAAATTTTTAGTCAAATAAAATATTTCAAAATGTATTTCCTTTAATGCTTATTTATCAAATATAATGGTTAATAAACTCTTAAACCAGTATGCAATGAAATAATTCTTGGTATGTACCGTATATTTCATTTTTAAGTTATGTAATTGGAATATCTATGTTATACAATAAATGACATGCATTGTGGGGGGGATAACATATGTATATTACATATATTTAATATCGCGAATTATTTCGGCACGAAATATTCTGTCATAGAAAGGAAACCATACCTACTACAACTATTACTGGTTTATGCTGGTATTAAATCCGGTAAAAAAAGTATGTCCCAGATAGAAATGAGTTACTTCAGCTCTAAAAAAATCTTGCATTAAAGATCTATGATAACATTTTTTTAATATATACCCTTCAGAACCCCTAAGATGGTTACTAAAATGTCTTTTTGCCCATTAAATTACACGAAACAAGCTAAATTAATTAAAAACACTTTAGTTCTCTATGATGTGTGGAGATAAAATAATTTTAACCAATGGAGTACTTTTTTTTAAGGAACTCATTACAAATAGCATTGTGTTTAGTGATAAACCTAGTTTAATTACGGTTATTCAACCTTGAGTGCCTCTCTATGGTGTTGCGAATTATTGATCTAATTCTTTTTTACTCATTCCAAATAGCTATGTAAAAAAACAAACAAATTGTTCGCTATCAGATGTGATGTGAGTAAAAAAGATATTTATTCATGAATGACATGAATTAATAAAAAAAAACTATGTTCTGAGTGTGTTATTGGAGGGTTTACTATGTATACTTTGGTACAAAACGTATAAACCTCTGCATCCTCCAGAAACTAGTAATGGAAAGACTCTCTACAATATGCAAAAAAAATACGTTAGGCATATTGCCAGGAAAAGACGAGTAGAGTTATAGAACAGCATAGACTAAACTAGCAAGTGGACGAGTTGAAGAAGTTGGATAGACCTGATAATGCCTCAATAAACATTCCCCGGGAAGACTGGGACTTCCAAGGTGAGAGGAGAGGAATTTCGCACCGAGAGCCGGACATTCCAGAAGAGCAAATCACTTAGCAAAATAATGAAGAATGTATTGATGCTACATTAAAGGGTGTATATGTTTATACTCTTGGAAATTTATAATGATTTTTTTTATACGTAGATTGGAGTCAAATATGAGAAACAAATATTTTTTTTTCTTTAAATAATATGACGTACGTGATCGGTAGTAGAGCGGACACCGTTGGCGCAAAAAATGCGCTTAGATTATCAGAAATGAATACTCTAAGAAGCATATCAGGCAAGAGTCTTCGAGATAGAATAAGAAACGCCAGGATCAGGGAAATATGCGAGATCGAAGATGTCGTAAGGTGGGGAAGGAAACGAAGGAGACAATGGTATGCGCATGTGAGGAGAATGGAACTATCGAGACTCCCCCTCATCGCACTGTACGGCAAACCCCATGGTAAGCGACTCCCGGGCAGACCACCAAAGAGATGGATCGATAGCTGGGAATCGACATCGCAAGAGGCTAATCCCTCTTAAAAACAGGCCACAAGGCCTACACCAAGAAGAAGAAGAAGAAGAATATGAACTTTACGTTTGTATAAAATAGTTTTGAAATGAAAATAACAATAATAAGTAAATGCTTACTAAAATTTTGTATTGTTTACCTGTGTAAGGATTATAATTAATAAAAATAATAACGACAGATGTTTTCATCTTCTGGTACAAATTAAAACTAATAACTAAATTTTAATAAAATAACAATGAATTATTTCGCAATTACTAAACCAACGGTCAATGTTCTTGTAGAAAAACTTTCTTTAAATAATGATAAATTTTGTTTTATAAATAATGCCTATGTTTTACATAATGCTTGACATAATGATTGACAACCACACTACTCGAATTTCAAGTTGTAGCAACCTATTATGGTTCCATTCAAACTAGACCAACTGCATGTTAAATCGTCGGTGACATATGTGCTTGAAATTAGTAAGTTTTAACATTATTTGTTGACATCTCAACATAGATGAAGATGAATACGGGCTAAGTCTGGGCATTTACAGAGCTTGCGGCTGTCATAGAATGATTTAAGTGATCATTTTACACGAGTGTAACATTCACCAATTCTACCCATGATGACAATCTTATGTCAACAAATCGATAATCAACATGTAATTTCACAAAATTAATGCCGAATCAAGATATCATAAAATTGATCCAAGTTATTTTCATGAATAAATAAATTCACACGTAATTGCAACAGAGATTCCTTCAGACTTATTATTTTAATTATTTTCGCCTAATTTTCGGGAAACGAAAACATTTTATGTTCAAGCATTGTCAGCAAGTTGTTTACTAAGTATCTGTCTAGTTTATACTGCTATTTCTCGTCTGAGCCAGTTATAATATAAAATAATATAAATAAATATTTCAACCATTACACGACTTTTTTTTTAATACTTTTAACATTTTTACAAAAACTGGTTTTTAAAGGGTACGTACATCGCTCACTCCTTTCAAGAACGTCATAAATCAAAAAACTTGATTTTTCAGGAGATCGTTTTTAAAGTTTAAGAATATAATGAAATGTATTAAAAATAAATATCAAGCCACTTATTGAACTTTTTACTGTGCATCAGATCTTTTTAGGTAAAACGGGAAAGTTTTTTCTCCATTTGAAAAACATGAAGTATATTTAAAATAATAATTAAAAAATACCATTTCTTCAAAATGCAAAAACAACACTTTCTGCCCTGTAGCGGGTAAATATTAAGTTAAAAATATGCCTCTTTTGCTGGGATATAGTTCATTTTCTGGGCATTCCGAAAAGACGCAAAATTGAAAATTGACGATTTTTGATTTATGACGTTCTTGAAAGGAGTGAGCGACATGTGATAGGAGTCTGCATATGCTTTAAGTTTAAGGATGGATTTCAAGGTATTATTTATTTGCAAAAATCCTCAATGAAAGGAAATTAGTAGTTATTTTCCTGATGGCACTTTGTGTCTAAAACATCACGCACAATAGCCAAAGCGTTTATCTATTCACTGTACTGTGGAGGAATATTTTTTTTTGAATTACCTAACGTCCAAGTGACTCTGAAATCTAGCTACGGCTTATGCAACACCGCTTACCATGTCCCTACTCAGGCTTCAACTTTATAAGTTTCATAGCCTATGCCTACTCGTGATTTACTCTCTATGTTTGAAGTTACTATAATTTTATTTATTGTTTCGGCATTAACTAAAAAAACAAGTGTTTTCATCATTGTTACTATAATTTCATGTAATTCATGAGTGAAAATTCTAGGCAAAAACACACACAACTATGGAGGCAGATCTCCTTCGCTTTATTTATACAAATAAATATATAACTATTCTATTATTAATATTTATAAAATTAAACTTGTGGTCGGTTATTTTTACAAAATGTTGGTATACCTCTCATTAGTCTACCGGTTTCGAGACTAAAATATTGGTATCTTCGTCAGAACATTCACTATTTAGTGATTGTTCTGACGAAGACACCAATATTTGTATGCTGATTTCAGCATACAAATAATACTGCATGTCACTATCATGGCTCGGATGGCACTATTCACACTCTTACAACTACACAAAATACTAATCACATGCGTTTTTGGTATTGGCCAAGGCGTAACATGCACTCGACCTTTAGTACTCGAACGGAATGTAAGTGACGTGTAGTATTGTTTGAATACTGATGGAGTGATTGTTCTGACGAAGAGACGGTTATATCTCGAAACCGGTAGACTAAATTTAGGTGAGTGGCTATATACTAACATCACTAACGTTATTTAACTCTTACCACTCTGTAGGCCAGACATTCTGACCCGTATGATTCTAGTAGGCAGCTCCGTGGGCCACAATGTCTGGCCCAGCGCAGGTATAACTTTAATCACTGATTTCTCTATCACCCAAGTATATTCTACCAAAAAATATTTCAGATAAATAGAGTTAATCTTAATTAACATGGTCATTTGAATTGCCAGATAGAGTGTCCCAAAATTAGGGAACCAAAATATTTATTTTAATGGTAGAAAAACGTCGAATTTCCTTTATCAGAGTAGCTGATCAGTTAAGTGAAAAAATGGTCAGAGTGGAAAAGGTTAAATGTTCGTTTGTTAAAAATCTTAAATCTCCTAAAGTTATTCACTGATTGCTTTGGTACTTTGACTCAACGAACATATAAAACGTGTGTGTTTACGTCTCTGACAGGTATTATATATATATATATATATATATATATATATATATATATATATATATATATATATATATATATATATATATATATATATGTATATATATATATATATATATATTTATTTATATACATATATATATATGTATATATATATATATATATATATATATATATATATATATATATATATATATATATATGTATATATATATATATATATATATATATATATATATATATATATATATATATATATATATATATATTTGTATATAAATATATATATATGTATATATATGTATATATATATATATATATATATATATATATATATATATATATATATATATATATATATATATATATATATATATATATATATAATATGTAATATGTCTTATCAGTCAGTTCTGATAAATACAAGTATAACTGACAAATATAAAATTTGAGTCAGACTGAAATTTTATGTCTTTTAGTCCGTTTGTTCCAGAGTAATAACGGTTTTTTCATATTTCGACTACAGCGCTACCTACTGGGTCCAAAATTTACAGAAACCCGATTACAGCCCTACAACACACATCTTAAATCTGGTGTCAATTAAGCATGTAGCCTCCGAGATTATAGGCATCGAACAAATGAACCAACGCTTTTGTACATTATGGTATGAACTTTGGCAGTTATTATATTAAAACGTCTGCATATGTTTGTAGGTTAGATGACTAGCTTGACAATATGCGAAATAAATCATCTTACTTAAAAAATAATAAATATTGCAAATTACAATGCAAAAAATTTACGAAAGCGAATACTAGAACATGATTTTAAAAAAATACTATTTGCAATGGTCTCGAGAATCTCATTAAACATCAATATAACTCTTTTGCAAAATTTGCCTAAACTAAATTATAAAACAAAACTAAAATGGATTAGGAATATATTTGTGTAAGAAATCATAAATTAAATATTGTAGCGAACAAAACGCGCTTTATATTATATCGGGAATATTAAACAGATCGATGTATTTGGCGACAATTTGAAAGCATGGAAAAATAAATTCTCTTTATATTACCTTACTACTTGACATCTCAACTCCGTGTCTAATGTCGCGAGCGATTTTATAATTTACATTAGAAAATTATGAAATGTTATTCATGAATGAGATTTAAAAGTGTTACGCACACACGTACTTAGGATTGGATCCGCTACGTGGATATTATAATTTTGAAGGCGTTTTGTATAAAACTAAAAGAGTGGGATACGAGATCCTGTTTGTTTCTGGTACATGCAGACGCAGTTCAGTTCGTTCTGGTTGATTCTGGATAACATAAAGGCACTAAGGCGATGGAGCTTACAGTTTGTTCGAAAGTCTGCTCACCGGAGAGGGGGTATATTTCCCAACGGAGTAATATTGATTCGCGATCTGCGACCAGCTCCGTCTTACGCTCCTATAAATGCCGACAATTACAGACAGAGTGACGCGTGAAGTAAATTTAAATTGATACCATTTAATCAAAACACACTTGTGCACATGGCGGTATTCAGAAATATCCGTTAATATCAATGTATAATTTAACCTTGTCCCTCTGCTAAAAATTACCGCAATTATAGGATGACATGAGATAATGAGACAAAGTTGTTAATCCCTATTTCTAAAATAACAAAAAAACACTAAGCTTATTTATAAGACGTATTGACCGTAAATATGCATTCTAAGTCAGGGGGATTGTCTTTGATGCAGTTATTAAGACCAAGAAAAACATTTTTTAAACAAGAGCGCTTTCTAACATTCGATTTAGTGGGATAGCTAATTAGACTAGGATCATAATTATACTCGTTTATATAACGTTAAATGATAAAAAATCTAAACTTTACAATTTAATATAACTATATGACATGCTGAGATAATTGTGAGACGCTTTTAACAGATTTATAAGCACAATATATGTGAGATTTTTAGGATTAAAACGTGGAATAATATAATCTCTACCAACGTTCCGGCACTCTTGCAGGGACTTGCTTCAGGGTACTAACTGTCGGAGGACCGGTTACTGGGTAAAGGTCCAGTAGGGTAAGTATACTACGCGAAAAAGCTGTCCCTAAAATGTTAATCTCAAACAAACTTCCTTGAAGTTCCAAAAAGAAAAGCGAGACACTTCTGAAGTGGCTTGTGCAATTTACACTTAGGGCTATTTCTGTATATTTTACAATAATTATAAAAATTGCAGGCAATTAAGTCTAGTTTTATAAAGCATAATGTTTATCCATACCAAAATAGTAAAAAAAATATTATGTCCAACACAGTGAAGAAGGTCGTTTTTCTTATTTAGTTATATTCACGTAATAATTTAATATTCTTCACATATTCTTCTTCATCTTTGATGAGATGTCAAAAAATAATATGAAAATAACTCCTGTAATTGGAGATAATAAAGATTTTGTGAACAAGTATTTGGACACACTCAAAATGTTGTAAATAAATTATCTGGTCAAATTATAAGCTTAAATAATAAAAATGAAAATGGTATTTTCTGGCGTTTCTCATGTGTATGATTATAATCCAGGATTCGGATCTCACATACTAATATAAGAGTTTCTGCTTAGTAAAAAGCTTCTTTACATCTCACCAATAGATGTCTCAAGTGAAGTTCTAGTGATTCAAGAACAAGGTTTCTAAATTGGTTCATGTATAAAGAACTTCCAAGAATTTGAGTAGTGTGGTTGTCAATAATGGGTAGAATTGGTGAATGTTACACGTGTGTAAAGTGATCACTTAAACCAGCCGATGACGGTCGTCAGCCCCGTAAATGCCCAGACTTCCATATTCTTCTTCATCTTTTATGAGATGTCAAAAAATAAAAAATAAATTAAAAAAAACAATAATAATAAAATAATTTAATGTTGATATCTTGATTTCTTTTAATAAATGATATAAAAAATATATTTGGCAAAATAATATTTAAAAACAGTATACATGTAACCTCAAACATAAGAAACGTTTGGATAGCAATATTGGCTACGAATGTATGCAGTGTTTTTAAGTCATAAAATATGATTCCCCAAACTTCATTATGCGTGATATCAGATAATATTCGTATTTGAAATCACAACTTTCAATAACTGGGAGGACTGTCATGAGTTTTCATGTTCAACAACAAATACAATTGATTCATCTCTTCCATGTGTCATTTGGACCTATAGGAAAATATGTATTCAATTAACCATTATTGACTTCAACAATAACTGCACACGTTTAATTAATTTAAAAGTAATTGACTATTTTATGAGCTGATATGTTTTTACTGACTAACAGTCGGTGGGTGCTAATTACGACTAATTTATAATAGTTGACAAGCAATTAAAAACATTAAATAATTCAATTACATAATTGGACGACTTATTTTTAATGAAAGAGGTAATGAGAAGCATTTTATATATATATATATATATATATATATATATATATATATATATATATATATATATATATATATATATATATATATATATATATATATATATATATTTATATAAATATATATGAGGGGCGGTACTTCCCTAGAAGCCCAAAAGCCCGGCTTGTCTAACAACTTCAAATAAAAAATGACTAAATCTAGACCAAATGATTAAAAAATACATAATTAATGTGTGACTATTTTTAAATTATCGCGCGCTTATATGATTATTAAACACTATGCATGCCATTATATGGTGATGATTGATATCTGAGGAAGATATTTTGTTACAGTGAACATTTTCTTTATTGAAAGGTGATGGCTATACCTTACAAAAGTTACATGTGTGCATATTTTTATAATGATTACAATACATTGTTTATATTTATAATACTTTCTGGGTGCTTACTATTCTGGGAATAATATGAGGTGAAGAAATTATAGGTACATCATGTATTCACGAATGTGAAAAATAATGGGCTTGCCTTACTGGTAAACCCTAGGCACGCCACTGATATTTATATATACAATATATATATATATATATATATATATATATATATATATATATATATATATATATATATATATATATATATATATATGTGTGTGTGTGTATAAGACAAGGACATAGTGCAGGCACATATTGAACATAATAAGGGATGTAAAGGTGATAAAAATAATCTTCCGGAATAGAATTGTAACGAAAACAGCGAACTTGTTTATTTATTTTATAAATCGCAAATCAAGAATTGTATTAAATGTATTGAATTGTAGGAATCGTCAAATGATGGAGCCGCTCTTTCTCTCTCGTGTCGGTAAGTTAACGATGTCAATTAATCGATGTAAGAACAAAACATATACTATACATGTTATGGTATATCCCATGAACAACAAGGCAATCATCGGACGACGATTCGTCCGACGCATACTAGTTTGTACGGGCCACGATTGGTTGTATCCAGTTACGGTGTGAAATCTCAAATCTCAAATCTCACTTCCAAAAAGTAAGTGGATTATCCCGATACAGATGACGGATGTTATTCAAATAACATCAAATTATGATAGCATAAACAATCGTGTGCATCATACCACCGATAACTGGAATTCGATCAAAGCAAAGCGTGTTTTCTCGGAATTGTCTGAGCATGTTTTGTACGTCACGATTAAACTTTTACTTCTAGATCGAAAAAAGAAGTGGTTTTGCGATAGTCCTTAAAGCGCTACTATTACGATTATATGGCTTGAAATTCTGATTAAAAGTAAAATGATAGTTTTCTTACTATAATACACATATTCTAAGGATTCAAATAAAGACAAAATGTATCGACATTATCAGGAGTTGTCCGTAAAATGGTAAATATCTCGCATAAATGTTTTTCTAATTATTTATTTAATAAAAAAGGTGAATAAATAAAAGTATTTGAAGGTTTATGCATTTAAGCACTTTTATGCTACTTATACACGTACATATGTACTTACACAATTATACTTGTATGTGTGTATATATATATATATATATATATATATATATATATATATATATATATATATATATATATATATATATATATATATATATATAATAAACACAAACCCATTCTTCATCCTTTTTATATCTACTCTGCTCTTTACTATACATTAGGGTTGGTACCAGTACTTTTATTCTTCATTGTGTACACAGTGGTTTTTATTTACTGTTTCAACTGATTTTAGTGTACAATTCTCACTGTTAGCAGCCTTCACATTCCTTTCTATATTTTTATCTATCTTTCCATCCCTAGAAAACATACTTTCCAAATATACGAAATCATATACCTGTTTGAAAATTTTCACATGTACAACTATTTTACACCTAGATCTACATTCTTTTATTTAAAAAACGATGACTTTGGATATGCCAACATTCTTCAGAAAAACGATGACTTCGGATACGTCAACATTCATCAGGAAATCACTTTCTTTGCAGATATTATACACCTTTGACAACAGCGCCTTAGCAGGTATTATAGAATCGTCAGCAAACAAAACTCAACAATCAAACCGTTGTTTTTTTACGTACTTGTATAGTAAAGGCATTCTTTCTATTAAAATAAAATTACGCGCATTAATAAACCAGTAATTTTCATTTCTAAACGTTTCCGAAATTACTGAAACTAATAACATGTACTCTCTATTCTCCATATTCAACAGATATTAAAAGATACATATTTAAAATTGTTTGAATGCTCCTTTAAAATTTTAATAACAAATTAGCCCACCAACAATCCCAGCTCCCAATTCTATCTTAAGATGACAATTTCTAACTAACTAACTAACCAACACGCCGCTTCCCCACAGGGGTAGGCAGAGAGAATAGAACGCCACACCACTCTGTCTTTGCAAACATTCCTCGCCTCTTCCACGTTCATGCATCTCCTCATACACACCCACCGATTGTTTCGACTCCTAACCTGACCGCTTTCAAGTATTTGGCATACCTGATGGAGCCAAGTTTTTTCGGTCTTCCTCTACTCCTTTTTCCAATTACATTTGCCTCATTTTTGTTTTACCGTTCTTTCCTCACTCATTCGTTCTACATGTCCAAACCATATCAATACACCTTTCGATAATGCTTGTCTCAGCTTTGCATTCCCTCCTTATTGCAAATAAATATGTATATATATATATATATATATATATATATATATATATATATATATATATATATATATATATATATATATATATAATGTATCATTCATAATAAATAATATTTACAATTATTTTCTGAATATTATCTATATTTTAAATTATTGCATACATTTGCGTTGACTTTTATATGGAAATCTTTAAAAAAAACGAACATATCATGTTCATTACAATCCAATGGTCAAGGTAGTAGATATTATTATTACAAACCTCTATAAATGACAAAATAATAAGGCTTAGCCTTATAATTATTCCATACGAGAAATTGAAATAATTGTATGAGTATGGTGAGTATCAGTACATATCAATACGGTACGGTACAAATACGAATTTCATTCAGCATTACCGTGGCATTGCGAATAATTGATAAAACAAATCACGTTTAGCATTCTGACAATAATATTAGACCTTTTGTTCGACTACGGATAAAATTAAAAAAGGTATCTTACCTCGCCGCCAAGCTCATTGCCATCGGGAACGTGCCCATGGAGGAGCCGCCGAGCAGGAAATCGTCACTGGTGGTCTGCTTCTCTCCGAAGAACCCGTAGAAGATGCCGACCCCACAGGATACTGCAAGGACCGTCCCGAGGATGGCGTAGTCCGCCCAGGTGAAGGCGTTCTGAACTCTACTACCAGGATCGCAGGAACGAAGAACAGATTCAGGCGCCGGTTTGGAGTGCGCGGCTATGGATACGTAATCCAACTTCTCGGTAGACTTATAAAGGCTACCCGGAGAGTCTCGGTGGATCCCGATCGCTTGGGATTCCCGAACAGCGACCAGACAGATGAATATACAAAGTTTTATAATGAAGCGGGGGCTTGGGATAGTCATTTTTTAGTTTTTTTATATGTTCGCCTCTCGTCCGTCGCAATCGCTCCGTTCGATCAACAACGACAACCTGAAAAGGGAGGCTTCGTTACAAACGTGAAATTGAAAACGTAATAATTATTCTAAAGAAATCTGTCCATCCAAAATGATGCGATGGTTATAAACGTGGTATATATGTGGAAATGTGTAATTGGCTTTATTTTTATTAATGTAACTATTTTTTTATTATATACTTTTACTAAATGTAAACTTGTACAATTCCTTAATAAAAAATAAAAAAATATAATAAATAAAATAAAATAAAAATTAAATTAAAAATATATCAAATAAATTTATATCGAGTAGTCATTTATTTATATCATACTGTAATTTATTATTATTGTTTTCAGTAATAATATTTAATGTTAGGGACAGTTTAATTTGTACCTTACAGCATCGATTTTATTTTAATCTTTCAAATGATTTTCAGGAAGAAATATATTGCAATTAAAGATATATGTAAAATTACACTTATTAAAGGAAGGCGTTAAAAAAATACAAAATGGTTACTTTATTAAAAATACAAATATCTTACCTTTTTCTTAGTTAGAGTAGTATCACAGATTATTTTTTAAAAAGAGCCAATTCGATCGATACGATCAAAATTAAAATAAATAATTATCCCTTTATTTTGTACCGAGTATTTGTAGGTTTACACTCTACGGTCTATCCAAATCGTTTTTCATATATAAAAACGTTCTGAATTGAATTTCTAAAATTTGTCGGTTAGATCTATTTAAGTATTTCATTCGCGTAATGCGACTTTAGAACGAAGTTCTGAGACTTCTAGTTCTCTGGACCTTAGTGTAAACTAGGCTTTAACTCTAACTGCAGTGTGCACTCGAATCTTGACGAAATATTTCCGAAAGTAAAAAGCGACGCTCGCGCGTGTTCACCCGACTGAGGTTTGGTGCTTAGTGGTCGCTTTTCAGGTGGCGGTCTATTTAAGAGCGCGCGGAGGAAAATGGAACATTACCCTAAAGCACGCGCCGTGTAATCATCAATGTCATTTCGTTGGCGATCAAAATGCCGAACGATTGACTCAATTATTAAATTGCGTCAATATTTTCTATCTTAAAAGCACTGTTAACTTTGTAAAAGAGTAGTAAAACACTCACCTTATCATTATAATATTTATTAGTTGCCTTAGAAAATTCTCCTTGCCTATAAGGATTTATAGTTTATCCAGTTTATATATCTTTAACAAATCAATTTTGTAAACTTAGGAAGGATATTTTCGTGATTGTCCCCTGTTTTGCTTCTTTATGTCAACTATTCCAAATAATAGGTCATATAAAAAGTCTGTGCGGTTTTTGCCACTAGATGATGTTGATGCCCATATATCAGGCAGCACTCACCCGATTGTTTTAAATGAACATGTGCTTACAAGGGGACATTTTAGTCTACCTTAAAAAAATATTTAATTCATTGTTTTTGTAAAAAGTTATATTGATTTGAAAATTAATGAAATATCTAAAGAAATACGCTATGTGATGGTTTTTTTTACTATAAAAAGGGTAAAAACGTTGCGAAAATTGCCGAAAATTTTGTGAAGTGTACGGTGAGAATGCTTTGAGTAAACAAAAGAACCAGGGGTTATTTGCTCGATCCCGTTCCTGAAATTTCGATGTCAAATATGCATCTTTCTCTGGTCGGCTAGTCATAAAAAAAGTCGATAATTTTTTTTAGTTAAATTGTTTTTTTTTGTCAAAACCTAATAAGACGACATGCAGGTGTTTGTCTGGTTTTCTTAATTTCAGAAACTTAAAGGTGGAAGCTGACCGGAACATTTCGTCGTAATGTAACACGTTACGATGCGAGCATTCAGGCAGTCAGTACAGCGAGCCGAGCGCTCCATCCATAGTTTCGGATGCTCGGTGATGCTCGCCGCGAGCGATGATACGACGTTATGTTACGACGAAATGCTCCGGTCAGTCTCCACTTAATAGACAACCATTACCTTAGTCTTGTCCACGACCCGGAATTACACGGAATTCTCCCGTCCGGCACGTCAGTTAGCGTTTTAAAAAGATGATTGGCTTGGATTGGCTTGTGCTTTTGTCCATATTTCTTCGCATCGGTGCTCTTGATCGGTGCATGAACACGTTGCGTGTAAATTCGATCATGCTAAACTGTCGTAGTCGTTTTCATAGGGCGTTTGTGCACTACACGAAATTTTAAATTCGATCACGCTAAACTGTCGTAGTCGCTTTCAATTTCAAAACCAGACTGCCGGATGGTAAAATTACGGGTAGTGCACAAACGCCCATAGAGTTAGAAACTTTGCGGATTAAGCCGATAATATTAATGATGAATTTAAAATTACAAATCTTTTTATTTTTAAATTTTGTCCTTAGCTGATACTCTTCTAGAAGAATGGTTACATTTCATAAGGAAGAACATTGATCATGACCTATCACAAAAATATAAATATATTTATCTTATTGGCGACAATGAAAATACCGGTTATACGTACTTAAATGCAGATATAGTTTTCGGATAAACTAGAATGGATATCTATTAAGTACTATGGCAGTGTTCAACAATCATTAGCTGCCGACGAATTTTCTCCATTAACGGTTTCTGAAATCCAGAAAACCAGACAAATACCTACGTGTCGTCTTATTAGGTTTTAACAAAAAAATGTCGAAAAAGTAGTTCAAATTCGTTCATATTTAAAGCTTGTCTGCAGATAGGATAGGAAAGGATAACGAAGAAAGACTTGAAAATACCTGACAAACACCCAGACGAAAGGATTCAGAAAATAAATATTTCCTGAATTTATTTTGCAATTGGCGGGAATCGCACCAGCCAACTCTCAAATTGTCTAAATGAACACATTAACAGAAACAATTTTTTGAAATAAATTTGATTGTCTATTTATTTCATGATACATGCTTAAATATATTTGACAGTATTTTGAAATAAACTCTCTAAAGCAGCGTGCTTAGGGAGTGAGTTCATTTGTTTACAACTGGATTGTAAATATAATTCGTTAGTTAGAGTAATTAGTAGACATAAAATTAATTAAGTTGGATACATGTAATATTAAAATTAAAATGAAAGAGTAATTCCAAGAAAAAAGAAGAAAAAAAAGCAATTATTAAATAATAAAAAATAAAGTAACCGCTGGAGGCTGACAATTTTTACTATGTCTGCAGCCGCCTTAAACAGTGACTAAGTGCTACAGTATAACCACTCTCTCAAGATGTCGAGCCAACATATGCGCCTTCTTCCTGTGCTGCTTTTACCCTCCATTTTGCTTTGTAAATAATTCGTGTTACTCCCCCCATGAATGTGAGTAAATATTTGTATCATTACATGAAATTTAATTTTCACGTATTGGTGATATCAATAACTTGACGCATAGAGCTGGGATATGAACTGAATATAATAGAGTTGATTGTTGCCTCACCATTACTTTGTTTGTTTCGATAAAATTGACCCAAAACCAGACCCGGAGGAATTTAAAACATAAACAGATGGCACTATTTCTGATTAAAATGTACGTGCGGAATTAAAATGTACGCGCGGAATTCAAATGTAAGTGCCTATTTACAAAAATATTGTCTTATCAACCCGAAATATAAAATTGGATGGCTTTTCTTCCGTGTTTCAAGCTGAAATAATTGCAAGAATGTCATTCAAATATATTCTAAAGGTTTTTGAAAATAATATTTACAACATTTTGAGTGTGTCCAAATACTTGTTCACAAAATCTGGATTATCTCCAATTACAGGAGTTATGAAATGAAATTATATGAGTTAAGTAAATGCCCAGACTTCCATATTCTTCTTCATCTTTCATGATATGTCAAAAAATATTTTATATTTTATTACAATTGTAGATTAGTAAATCTTGAAATAATGGAAAGAAGGCATTGATTAAAAAAGGATAGAGGCAAGAAATCACTATTATTGTAAAGTATTGACCACTATTATTTTTGACCTTTTGCCATTTTTTATAACTTCATAATTTTATCGGAATAGAACTTCTGTGGTTTATCACCGAAAAACTTGGCCAAGTGATTTTCAGCGGCTCTTCGGTCGACCAAATTTTTACAGAGACCTAAGAAAATGGTAATCAGACAGTGCAAGATCAGGAATAATCCTGATCTTGCACTGTCCAGCATGATGCATCCAGCATATAGATGCTGGATGCATCAAAACTTTCCAACCAAGTACCATTAATTAGTTCAGAGTCATCAAAGATGTGTGTGGCCGGGCATTGTCACGATGGAACACAACTACCATTCTGTTGGCCAATTCTTTTCTTTTCGTTGGCATTTGATATTCTCGTATTTCACCCACTTTGTAACGGTCTTTAATGATTTGCTTCAAAAATGGTTCGGTTTCGTTGTGTTTCAGCAGCACTTCACTAATGGTAATTCGGTCAATAAAATTTATTTGCGTTAACTCACGTAGCACCCAAACATTCCACTTTTTTGTAGCTTGCTCTTTTCAAATGATTTCAACCTGTCATATTGTTGATGTTTAGTGTCTCCGCTATTTCTTGACAGCTTGCACGTCAGTCTTGCTCCACCAGTTTCAAAATTTCATCGACTTTTTCTATGACTAGCCGACCAGAAGAAGATGCATCTTTGACATCGAAATTTCAGTAACGGGATCTAGCAAATAACTCCTGGTTCTTTCAGTTACTCAAAGCATTCTCATCGTACACTTCACAAAGTTTTCGGCAATTTTTGAAACGTTTTTACCCTTTTTATAGTAAAAAACCATCACATAGCGTTTTTCTTTAGATATTTCAATCATTTTCAAATTAATATAACATTTTACAAAAACAATGAATTGGAAATCTTTTTTTTAATGTAGACTAAAATGTCCCCTTTTAAGCACATGTTCATTGAAAGCAATCGGGTGAGTGTTGCCTGATATATGGGCATCAACTTCATCTAGTGGCAAAAACCGCACATACTTTTTATATGGCCTTTTATTTGGAATAGTTGACATAAAGAAGCAAACCAGGGTAAAATCACGAAAATTTTCTTCCCATGTTTACAAAATTGTTTTGTTAAAGATATATAAACTGGATAAACTATAAATCCTTATAGGCAAGGAGAATTTTCTTAGGCAACTAATAAATATAATAAAAAATGATAAGGTGAGTGTTTTACTACGTTTTTACAAAGTTAACAATCTTTTTAAGATAGAAAATATTGACGCAATTTAATAATTGAGTCAATCGTTCGGCATTTCGATCTCCAATAAAATGACATTGATGATTACACGGTGCGCGCTTTAGGGTAATGTTCCTCTTTCCTCCGCGCGCTCTTAAATAGACCGCCACCCGAAAATCGACCATTAAGCACCAAACCTCAGTCGGGTGTAATTCCGTGTAGTGGACAAACGCCCATAGGTTTTCACCGTCCGGCAGTCCGGTTTGGAAAAATGAAAACGACTACGACAGTTTAGCGTGATCGAATTTACGCACAACGTGTTCACGCACCGATCCGAAGAAAGATGGACAAAAGCACAAGCCAATCCAAGCCCATCGTCGTTTTAAAACGTTAACTGACGTGCCGGACGGTAAAATTACACGGAATTACGGGTAGTGGACAAGCGCCAACAGCGCTTTTGTCCATCTTTCTTCGGATCGGTGCTCTTGATCGGTGCGTAACACGTCGTAAATTCGATTGTCGTAGTCGCTTTAATTTTTGAAAACCGGTGTAGTGCACAAGCGGTTTATCCGGGCTTATTTTACCGGAAAGAGTAAAAACAACATTATGTTTTAAACAACTAAAGACATTTATCGTTTCGAAATTATTGATGCAATTTCTTAAACTGAAAATTAATGTAAATTGGCAGACCTTATGCATGAAGCAACCAAAGGACGACTAGAAATAGTGAGCAAGGTCAATAGAGGATGTCTCTATGCAGTGTTAACTTATCATGAACTATGTCCTGTGTTTCAGGTACATTAATCAAACATTAGCGATGCTCGATTTGAAAAAAAACATGTATTTTTTGTTGAACTTTTATCGCAGATACTTTGTGGAACATTTTATAATTTTCTTAAAATAAAACAACTTTTTTACTAACCACTTTCTTACTGGTATATTATTTTCATTAGGACATGTTTAACCTTGATGATGCGTTTAGTTTAAAAGCGAGTAGATTGAATTTATTGTTAAGGCATTAATATCAGGGTTGATTTTGTATAAAGGGCTGTCAATTGTTGAAATATAAAATGCGAGCACGTTGAACCGGATTATACCCAAAATTCGTGTACCGAATTCAACCGGTTAGATCTGGCTATAGTCAGAAAGGAGAACCTTTCAATATTACCAGTCAAAACTAACGGGTCCCAACCCTCGGCGGCTGTAATTGACTCCCTTCAGCGGAATGTGTAAGGATTAGCTGGATAATAACATCGTCATACTCGTGTTCGTCAAATACAGTAAAGCAACTTCTTAAGCCGTAGAATCTTCCTAAAGGAATGTATGGCTACCTGGTGAAATTATGATTTCGCTCTAATTGCTCCGTTCAGCGGAATTTGTAAGGAGTTGCTAGGCTTAAAAAAAGTGGCCAATTATAGCTTATACACGTGTTCGTCAAATATAGCCACGTGTGTGTGTGTGTGTGTGTGTGTGTGTGTGTGTGTGTGCATGTGTATGTGTGTGTCTAAACAAAGTAACACCAGTATGATACGAAATGAGAAATATTGTTATAAGGATCTGTATTATACTGTGCAGGTAGACTGGTCGCCTGAAAACCTTTCCAAACTAACACTTTTTTTCATTTGTGTCATATGCAAGCATGTAAATGTGGTAATAAAATCATGCGTTTCGATTGGCTGCACGTTTGATTGTGGTATTTTTTTACGAAAATGGCGCTATATAAGTTATCCAATTTTATTATTATTATTATTCAGACGAAACTACCTACTACTGCTTGTATTCCATTAAAAGCTACCGGCTATGAACCCCATATAATAAAAAAAAATTGGCATCTTGCACCCAACAACCAAAATCTTAATAATTATGAAATTTTAAGGGTTTTACATTTCTTTGATTAAGTCATACTTTTTACCATTAATTATTACTTAGCTACTTTTTTCGATGTATTAATGCTTTGTTTACACTAAAAATCTGAATCGAACAAACATTTGATGCATTTTTATTTCCGTGGCATGTGGCACGCGACATGTAATATTATTATATTTTTTTAAAAATGGCACTCAGGCTCAAAAAGGTTCTCCATTCCCGTTCAGGATTAGGAATTAGGTATTAGGGGAAAAAATCTCTTGTACCTAATTCTGTGACCAGCCCAGTTGAACTATTGTTGATGGTATATTGCAAAAAGGGACTAGAAAAGATATTCATATTAACCCACCATATCAGCACCTTGTCCCTTTCGATACATACGATCTTCGTATCGAGTTTGTTTACTTATTTAGCTCTAGCTGGTAATCACTCGGGGGACGCTGCCGCTAACCTTTTCAGAAGTATGGCCGTACATGATCCTCCAAACAAAAGTTTTCTCAAGAGGTGCACATGAACGGCCGCGCTCATAAAGCCCGTGGACATGTATTTTTAAAATGGCACTTGTACTGCCATCTGTGGTTGTATTCATACCGAACCATACTTTAGACTGCATTTTTATTTTACCCACATTTTACAACAAAGTCTGTGTGACTTCATCCTAATGACGCTGTCAAAGAAAACCCTAGGGCTAAAACATAAATACTTTTGAAATAAATCATGTTGACCAGTGTATTTTTTTTATTCAAGAAATTATTTAGCATATTTAATTATAATAATTCAATTAAATTAAATTTTAAGAACTCGGCAGAAATTCACTCCCTGACAGCTTAAAATTGTCAATGTATCATATAAGCTATATCGAATATATATAACGGGTGCCAATTATAGTTGTTTATTTACTTGACTTGTATTGTCATTGAGAGTACATATGTATTAGTAAATTGTTTAAAATTTTACAAAATACCACTTGGATAAGGGAATTTATTGTATTTTTTCTGTTTACTTTATACTACACACTCCCGCTAAGTACGTTGGATATTAATTTTCAAATAGGTACGCGTTCACGTAGGTACTCTAATATTAGACAAATCTCTGGAAACAAATATTCGAAAATATTGAAGGAATCACAAACAAAAACATTCAAATTTTCATACAAATTGAATCGTATGAGGCGATTTCAGTTATAGTCCGCATTTTTCGCAGTGTGGTCGTATTTATATTTTTAACATTTTACTGGTTACTCAAACAAATCGCTATGGAAAATGAATTGAGAAGCGTTAAAATGAAAACAATTTTGCGTCCAACTACTGGGCGAAGAAGATGATGTTAGTAAAAAAGAAACGTGTGTGTGTAATCAATTTAATTCAACAAATACTATACAAATAGAAGTACGATAAAGAATATCGCACGGTCGAAATCAAATTCAAGAGTACTTAAAAATTTAGCTTCAGCGCCTACTTTTTCTGATAGTCGAACATTCTAGCTCGTTGAACTTGCTATTGCCCTGAACGTTCAGGACGATACGCTGCAGAGATTCAAAGATTACATACAGTTACAAAGATTCTATATCAGAAAAAGTAGGCACCAAAGTTATTTTTTAAGGTGGAGACTGACCGGAGCATTTCGTCGTAACGTAACACGTTACGATGAGAGCATTCAGGCAGTCAGTACACCGAGCCGAGCGCTCCATCCATAGTTTTGGATGCTCAGTGATGCTCGCCGCGAGCGATGTTACGACGTTATGTTACGACGAAATGCTCCCGTCAGTCTCCACCTTTAAGTACTCTTGAATTTGATTTCGACCCTGCGATATTCTGTATCGTACTTCTATTTGCATAGTATTTACTGCATTGTTCAAGTAAATTGTTTACACGCACGTTTCTTTTTTAATGACGTTAGAATGCGATGAGCGTACTCTAATGGTAGGGACTGACCGCAGCCATTTCGTCATGCGAGCGTTCTTATAGTCAGTACTGCGAGCCGAGCGCTCCATCCATAGTCGGAGCGCTCGCCGCTAGCGACGTTACGTTACGACGAAATGTTCCGGTCAGTCCCCACCTTGAGTCTTTGACGTGTGCTTTGTTTTGTACCATTTGTACCTCCCCTGCAAAGAAGTGAATAACTTTATGTTTTTAAATTTTAGTCCTTTCTTATCAAGATCCGTTTCAACACATTAACTACCAAAAGCTTACAAAATCTCATCAACAGGACGAGTAGAAGGTCCTTTAACCCGTCAATATGTAGGGGAAAAATATTTAAATAAAATACTTTTTTTATGAATGACACTCTTTATTTCTTTTTAAAATATAACAATAATATAAATGTGTATGAATTGCTTAATATTGCTTAGCTGTGTGAGTCCATAAAGGAATTGTGGGCTAGGAACGCATTCCAATTCAAATAGGCAACATTTTCATAAAATGCCATTTTTCACATGAATTATCGTGAACATATGTGTCGCCTACTTTCAAAATCCGCCAGATCCACGTTAGTCGATTTTACAAAAAAAATGCAAAATTCTCCGGGTAACATTAATGTTTACAATTTCATATTTGTCTATCTTTTGATAACATATTATGAAATAGAGAATTTTCCCATTTTTTAGAAAATAATTCAGTATTTGAAAAAAAAAAACACGAGACGCAAACCGATAATGACGTCATCTTAATTTTTTACCTATTCTAGCTCTCTGATTGACCGATATGGGTCAAAAAGCAAGTCCCATGAGTATGGCGGAATTTGTAATACAATGCTGTTTTTAAGTATTGCTTAGCAGGGTTTTCAAGTATGTAAATATTTTTAACAATAAAACCCATAATTGGCATCCCGATGGAGTATTTATTTTTAAATCTTATAAAATTGGATCTGGCGGATTTTGAAAGTAGGCGACACATATAGGAGATACTATAACATTTTCTTATGCTCAAAAATTAAATAATATGAAAACAAATATTGTCTGAAAATATTATAGAACGGCAATATTCCCTATATTATGGAATGGCAATATTCCCAATTTTATATTTCCTAGCACTTAATTGTGATAATTGTGTGATGTTATAATTTATATGTTACACAAGACTTCATAGTGTTTGAAAGATAGGTACGTATTTTACCTCCATGTTAGAAAATATAACATCTGTACATTGCCTTGTTTACATTAATATAAAAGATTTTTCTACACACATATATATATATACACATAATTCTAAAAAAAATATTAAAAGATATTTACAAAACCGCACCCCATTTTACAAACTCCATTGAATTCCATTTCTAATTGTCGATTGTGCCAAAATTAGGTTAGTTCATCAGACGCATCGTAGAAAAAAATTACAAATTCCAGTTCGATAATACTATTCATTAAGGGTATATATAATATATATACATACAAATATGTAACATTTTCATATGTTCAGATTACATAAAGTAAAAAATTGGTGTATTTTACAATTTTGTAGTAACACATGAAATTACCCATCGCTATTTTGTATAAATTCTTAATATTTATTTTACCTGAATGCTTAATATTATACTCCGTATATTATTAAAATAAAAAAGGTCATTAAAAGGTTTTTATTTAAAAATAATAATAAAAAAGGCCATTTAAAATGGACTATTTAAGCACAGTGGAAATTTTAATTAATTATAAAGTGAAACACTAATCATAAAATCAATATTTTAGGAAGCTCAGAAATATTAAAAATGGAGAAAATCACTCATATCACTGTAAGTAATCAATCGTAATAATTATAACAATCAAAATGTATTACTTGGGGGTTTTAATTTCTATTGGTAAGAAGCAAACTGTACTGGAATGAACTATTTTCATAGTTGAACACACCATGGTGCATATAATTTCCATCATAAAGTTTATAAAACTGGTAGGATTATTAATTATCAAGCCATCTAAAATAATGAAAAATAGAACATTGACTTTAATCTGCAATTGAGAAAAAAACAATATTCTTTTAACCCTTTGCACTCTGTTTTAATATGGAATACCAACGACTCTATGGAATGTTATGAGGAAAAATAACAATATTTTTGGAAAATTAGAAAAATGTATTTAGCAAAAAGGCATTCAACAAAAGATTGAGAAATACATATTCACTATGATAAAAGATTACTTATAAAAGGAAAATTTGCAAATTCTAATTTTTATAACTTTGGAACATGTGGTATTTTAGATAGCAGTCACCCAAATACATACGTGGCGTGAAGACGACCATTTTGATTTGTTTCTTAAATACATTCAACTTACATGCTCAAGTTGGAGTGTATTATGGGAGATATGCAGAGTGAATTGGATTTATCAGTTTGTATCGTAATTTGTATTAATTAGTGGCTTTACATAGAATATTGTACGTCAGCATGAGTAGATCCTGAAGTCATCTGATATAGGATTACACAGCTGCCAACACGGGTCACACCAACTAGTCAGATTTTATGCTGATCTTCAAAATAGAAAAAATAATATTATATGGGTATGGAATAATGTTAATTATATACAACCTTTTGCTGTCCATTTTACTTTGAAGTGGATATTCACTATTTCTTCATATGAACATAAAGCAAGTCTCGATGCCATGATAATAAACTGAAATGGAATGCAGAGTGTGAAATATCTACAAAGGGTTAAAATAAATTAAACTTTCCACATGTTTGCCATCACTAAACTTGAAAATATTGTTTAAGTACAAAATGCAATATTCTTTACTTCTATTTTACATCAAGTGTAATAATGTATAATTTATATGGCGCTATTTTCGTACGGTTGTTATAATAAAACTGATTAGACTCAAAAGTACAGCTATTTAATTTGTTTGCATTATACTATATATACATACAAGCAAAAGCACCCATATTATTAGATGTGTTTAAAAATTTAACTTTCCAGATTTGTACGTTTGGTTGTTCAAATCAAACAAACACTTACAAATCAGTAAAATCGTAATGAGAAATTACTTGATTACCTCTTACTTATTTTGACATGCATCGAATGTTCGATATACAGTCTTTATAACCAGAGTGATCTAAAATAAATGTTAGTTCGTATTACTAGAATTCCTTGACTAAATTGTACAAGTACAGATTGTTTTTGGTTTATACATGCTATAAAAAGTAAGGTTATTTATTTTTATTTAAGACATTACATGACAAGGATGTATAAAAATAATAAAGTGAAATAGGCATCAATGTCATTTTTCTTTAAGACATTACATTGTTTTCATTTAAGACATTAAGGTGGAGACTGACCGGAGCATTTTATCGTAACGTAACACGTTTCAGTGCGAGCATTCAGGCAGTCAGTACACCGAACCGAGCGCTCCATCCATAGTTTCGGATGCTCGCCGCGAGCGATGTTACGACATTATGTTATGATGAAATGCTCCGGTCAGTCTCCACCTTTACATGACAAGGATGTATAAAAATAATAAAGTGAAATAGGCATCAGTGTCATTTTTCACTGAACACCGCAATGTTAGATTTTCATTTTATTTTTTAAACTAATAACTAAAAGGCTGAGAGGTTTAGAGACAAAAGGTTTTTCAAAATCTCAAACTTGCATTTATTAAGTTCAGTCTTTGCCCAAATAACAAATGACAAATTTTAATTGTTAATAAACCATCACACAAAATAAGTTATCACAGATAAAAATGTGGCAACTCGCAAATTGTATCAATAATTACCAAAAATGGAATTACTCTATGCAAAATGATGACTTTATAAGTAATTATCAGAACTAGTATGATTAAACACCTTATGAACACAGCCATGGAAACCTATGTCAACATCCAATCGTGAAAATTTCCCACAGCCGCAATCTCATACATTCTCCTTAAGTAATTTCATATAAATATTTATTTAATCTGGTAAAATACCATTTCAATACAATTTCTAAACATTGAATGTATCTCAATAAATTCTTTGGTAATAAAAAGGTAAATTATAGTTCTATAATTTACCAACTGTCAGATAAAGGAAAATATTAGAGAGTAGGGATTATAATGCCTTCTCTATCATCACATTTCTCCAACCTGTCCGCCAATATATACATAATACTATTTTTAAATGAAATATTCCTAAAGGGAGTACGTACGAACATACATGTATGTGAGAGGATGTTTAGCAATCATCTCAAGCTAAAAATAATCATATGTTTTCGTCTACAGTTTACGATGCTTTGAAAGCGTATTTTTGAAATACATACAGATATGTACAATTATATATGAGACTCAATAGCGGACAGGTTAAGAGTTAAATAAAACCATAGAAATAAGGAAGCAACTAAAATATTTCAAATTACATAATATGAGTATTAAAATATAGCATGAGGATGGCGTACATTAAATTGTAATAGGTTAATTTTTAATACAGTTTTAGAAATAATTATTGATTATTAATTAATACATTTTTAACCTCTCATTGAGCAATTTTTAAAAGCGTATTTTTGAAAATAGGTTTTTGTGCAGTATAATCTTGCAACAAATCAAATAATAAAATATAAAAATGCAATTTTTTTTAAATCAATTCCTTTTGAAACATATCAAACCGAAATAAGATATTCAAACAATGATATAATGAAAATATTTGGTGGGCTAAACCAAAGTACGCATTAGAGAAAAATGGCTAAAATTAAGGTTGTTATTTTGTTTTAAACCCAAATAAATATGTACATCACAAAAATTTCTGTTCTTTAAATAAAATAAAAATTAACCAAACATATATATTCACATAAATTTAAATTATATCAAAACAAGTGACAGATCTCTTATTCTGTAAAGATTATAGCTATATATTAAATGAACTGTTAGATTGACAGCACTTCTCGACATTACACTTCAAGCAGTTTGAAAGAACTAATAAGTTATAATATTATGTCATATATTGTTCAAATGTTATAGATACACTTGCTTTGCTAAGTGATGCAGAAGATAGAAGATTCCAACTAAAAGAATTTTTAAAATAAATTGTCAAAAAAACGTGACTGTCAAAAAAATAATAAATCCTTAATAGCGAAAAAGTTCATAAACCTCCTGTAAACTAAATTCTCTTTTGACTACAACACCAATATAATTGGCAATAAGGAAATTGTTCCAACCACGCTTTAAAGTCAATGTGATGATCAAGTTGATGACAACGGTGTATATATATTTACATATATATATATATATATATATATATATATATATATATATATATATATATATATATATATATATATATATATATATATATATATATATATATAAAGGTAACTTAATAGTACAATTCGGATTTATATTTGATGCTAACTAAAAATAGTAATTATAAAAAATACTGTAAAATCAACATTAAAAATGTAATTGAATAAATATGTCATAAATGGCGTTATAAAGAGGTCCCTGACTGTACCATAGGATGCACACTCGTGATGCGAGCTAGACCTGTAGTATGACTAATCTATACACTAACATTTGCTAGCTCAATAATGGTAGAATTTTAAAGCAGTAAAATTTCAATCGATGATTCATACTAGTTTGCGGGAAACTCAGACATTCATTCGTTCATTCATTCTATTGCATGCCATACTTGGAACCTTGCAAATTTAATATTATACTGGCCACAATAGAAATGGACAATTAGATCCTTCTATTTCGTTTGACCTTATTCATATACTTTGTTAGTGATGTCATAATATGTATCACAATTCAAAGGAATCTTAACACTAAAAACTATCGCGAAATATTATACCAGTTAGCAGTTTTAAAATTGAAATTTTACTGCCTTCAAATAATTTCTTAAATCTGCCGGTTATACAAATACTCGTGAAACTATACCACAAGTGCTTAAACACGCCTAAGCTGCAATTAATCACAACTATATATACATATATGGAAGTTACATAAGTAAGGCAACATTGTGGATGAATTTCTGTAATCATATTATAAAACATGTTGGAAACATCCCAACGATTTACAATATATTCGAAAATACAAGCACAAACTTACGTCACATTTACTAGGCATTTATAAATTTCCGCAAGACCTGCTACCTTTGGAGACCTTTGTTTGGTAACTAGACTATGGCTCAAATATTTTATTTGAAATTTTAAGAACTGGATCAGGGGTGGCCACATATCAAAATGTTGCAGATATTAATATTATTAAATTCTTAAAAAATAATGACAATATTTAGTCACAGCCATCACTCAATATTTTTAAAATTCACATAAGCATACGGCAGAACTTTACATCTGGTGCATCAAGTGTCTCATTGGGTGAATGTTTACCAAATATGCAATGTAAAGAATATCCGTCAGGTAGTTTACCCTGAATTAGATAATTCCATTAATATTATTGTACATTTTACATTATACTAGCCGTTATTAGCCAACTTTACCACGGACTCCCGTTGACTAAATGCATTACACGGAATGTTCCTTTTGCTCCAAAGAAATACTCATCTTAACATCTATTATGCAATGTTCTACAGTGAACAGATTTCAAATTGTAAAGTCAAAACTATAGTTATCTAAGGGTGAAAAGCAAATATTATCTAACTTTGTTATGATTATGAGACACTTCATGCATAACATTAAAAAAGTTTTAAAGTTATTCACTCAGACCAAACAAATTGAGATGTTCTGTTACAGTCTATAAGTTTCTTTTAAAATTTTACTTGCAAATAAGTTTTACCATTGTCAGTTTGAATAAATGCTTGTGTCTGCTTACACAGTTCTAGAAAAAAGTAAACAAAAGGGGAATTTTTAACCTTTTTTGTTTTTGTAGTCATTTGTATAGGCATAATTTGACAAAAAATATATCTTGATCATTAATAAGTACTTAATTGCATTGTAGTGCAAGCATAACATTAAAAGAAACACTATTATGGTAAATAACTAAATTATCAAATTTACGTGGAACTTGTTCTGATTACATATATGTTCATTTGTCATGACAGGGGTCCGTAGATAAGAAGATAAGAAAAACTGCTTCAAAATTTAAATTAATTTAAAATAGTTATAAATTAAAATATTAATCCGATGAGGATGGTTCCACTATATCAGATCTCTAACAAATGAATAATATTAGGCTACTAAAACTTTCTCAGAACCTCCAAATTTGTAATCCATGACGTATTCATTGTAGTCGATATCCGAAGTGTCATCATCCAAGGAATTGAGCGAGTTGTGCGAAGAAGACGACAGGAAGTCCAGCCCTCCTAGACAGCTCCCGAGCTTGATACGGTCATTCTCGCGACACGTAAAGTGAAAGTTCTCTGGGGCCTCGAATATCAACACTATGGTGGATCCCATTGAGAAGAGACCCATCTCTTCCCCCCTAACTAACTCGTATCTTGAAGAAAATTGTTTGTAGTTCACGTTGGTGCGTTGCCAAATCTTATTGGTTTGTAATGTTTTATCTTTATGAACGATAATCGAACCGACATTCGTTGCCCCTGAAATTAGATAAATACAATATTTCAATTGGATGTTGCATTCCAAATACATACAGAGGCACATTTCTCTAGCAAGATATGTTACTTTCTCAACAAATCATGTTATTTTCAATGTTTATTTAATTTTTAAGATATTCTTCTTATCTCTCTCGCAACCGCAATGGTGTATAGGGCACTGCATCAGATCGACGCGGTGTTGATTATATCGATTGTTAATTATATGAATGCAAGGAGGAAACACAGAGTGGAATAGACTTGAAGGGATTTACAAGATGATTTACAAGAAGGAATTCAGAGTGAAAGACATTACTGCTCTATGGGAAAAGAAATGGAAAGGAAAAGTAGGCAGAAAAGGATAGGACGCATACTCGAACATTTATTTAACATTAGAGGAAGGATTAACCAGTAAATGCAAGGTTTTACATTAACCTTAAACATATAACCTGTGATATTAACGAAGTTTAGATATGCAACAAACAGCGGCAGCCAAATATATACCACAAATTGCGGCACATTTGTATCTGAAGGGCCAAGTAAACGATGAACATAACTACAGGAAGCGAGAGGTGACATAACTTACCGACTGGAGTGTAGCTGAAGAAGCCATGTTCCCACTGGCCGACATACACGACTCTCTCATTTAGAGCCAGCAGGTTGGGTAACCACCGCGCTACTTTGGGTGCGACAGATAAGAGCTGTCCGCAGAAATGCAACCTTTGAAGTGCCATCCAATCACACGGCGAGTGAAACCTGCAACCAAATGTAATTTTCTCTATTAATTTGTAAAAATATACACTAAATTACATGTTTACTATTTACCAAAGTATGGGAATCGGAGCAAGAATGGCAAATATGTTAGTTATGTGCTTGCTGTATGCAGATAGTGTTGTTGGCGACCAGGAGAGGATTCACAATATGTAGTGTCGAGAATTTGTGATGTACGCAGTTAAAGGTGGCGTTCGATAGGGACAGAATGCATGATGTATTTATGTACATGTTAAATTTCTGGAACAAGCGCAATAATTATAGTATCTAGTAAGTATGTTTTCAAAGAAAAATAGAAGTCCAAGTAAAAAAGGCAAAGTGAATGCTATGAAATGTGATCCCTTATTTCAGTGGTCACCGACTTTTTTTAAAAACTCATTAAATTTTGTACGAAAGTACGAAAAAATGGCAATACATTTATGTGAATTTATAACGAAATAAAAAAAAAAGTTAAAGGATATAAATATTATTTCCCACTTTGAAAGCCGCGCCGCGCTGCATCTGTCGTATGCGAACCGTTACAAGGCCTTTTCCTATATGAATTATTTATATGCAGAAATGTGAAATTTTTGGACAGCGTGATGAAAATCTTTGCAGAGCCATATGAGGCGCGCTGGCCGTATTTTAGGCAGAGAAATACTCGGCATGACCACGTCAATCAGAACCAAAAATCTGGTTACATGAAAAATTAACATAATTGGAAGACATGTGTGACTAGATGTATGAATAAACTGGAAACTAGTGGTGTTTATCGGGACAGACAAGAGTGGCATTCCATCCTCTCTGCCCACCTCTGCAGAGAAATGACATGATGGTAGTAGTAGTACACATAGTTCTCACCTGTGATAATCTCCTGGTGCAAGGTAAATGACACATTGGTACATGCAGGTCTTATATTGTTGGGACATTGGGTTTTGATTTTGCATCCAGTTCAAGCTCTGTCGGTTGGGTTGTACACCGAGAAATGTTTCTACGCAATAATCTAATCCCTTTACCTAAAACATAATTATTAAATAAGTAAATACGGATTTAGAGACAAAACAAGGCACAAGGGGAGCAATATTAGAGCTCAGGTTAATAATGGACCGACACTTAAATGCTTATAATAATACATATTGCTCACTCCTTTTAACAACGTCATATATCAAAAATCGACAATTTTCAGTTGTGCATGTTTCCGGAATGCCCAGAAAATGTTCTATATCCCAGAAAAAAAGGCATATTTTTTACTTAATATTTACACGCTACAGGGCAGAAAGTATTGTTTTTGCATTTTGAAGAAAAGGTTTTGAAGAATTTTTTTTTAAATATACTAAAAACCTTCAGGTTTTACCTAAAAAGATATGTTGCACAGTATAAAGTTAAATAAGTGGCTTGATATGTATTTTTAATACATTTTATTGTATTCTTAAACAAAAATCAAGTTTTTTTATATATGATGTTGTTGAAAGGAGTGAGCGATATGTTACAAAGCATTCAGTAACTAGGAAACAAAATTTGATATCGTAAGTTATAGAAAACAGTAATTAACTTTTTAAGTCTAGTAGTTTTTATGGGAAAAACTGCTTCTATAATTTTAAAATTCCATATACGTCAAGTTCTCTAAAATCTATGTAAAAAGACTCAAGATTTCAGCATACATAATCAAGAATGATCATTTAACATAAAATAACTCATCAATAAAAAAATACCTAATTTATTTTAATGGTTATTTTGATTATAATACGAAGGGAGCTCAAATAGTTTATCATTGAAAACCACAAAGAGGAAGCAAAAGGTTGGGATCGATACATGAATTTTACAATTAGCATATTGGACCGCTACTGCAATAAATGTATTGCACATTTGAGGTGATTATCTATTACCTTTTTGATATACTTGTCAGAAATGGGGCCACAATGAACGATGGTGCCATCGCACGGAGATGTCAACAAACCACATGTCTCAATCAATCTGGCATCTATCTTCAATTTTCTGAAATTGAAAATTAACAAACATAATATGAAAATCGGTCTTAAAATAAATGATTCCAGGGCTTCGTGTAATGATGGAAATTACCTTGTGAAAAAGTTGGAAATGGTAGTGTAGTAGTTGAGAGGTTTTTCCATTTCTGCCGTATCTACACCGAACATCTTGCAGTACACTCCGTAAACAAGAGGCCGCGCCAGCTTTGGGACGTAAAGAGCTACAAAGGATAACAATATATAAGGCGGTGATTTCTAAAGGGGACTCATTCCACGAGCGCTTACAGTTAAATTGTAAAACAAAAAAGCAAAATGTTTCATCACTAATAAAATGAGTTTACAATGGAAGAAGTGACCTCATGTATACTTTATTCATGACATTTGGTACATGAACGCTGTGCTGACTCAATTCTGTATCTGCAAATTTTTATTTGAAATAGAATTCCCCCTGTAGTCATGACAAACAACTGTTGTGCGACAGACTGGAATCTCATGTATTGCGAGACAACACATAATAGTCGTGCGTCTCCCCATGAAAACCTCCACTTTGTAAATGTGTAAACCTGCTACCATGCCCATTTTCGCTATTATCCTTTCCCAGACAATTACTCGTCCTCCCTACAGAAGTAATGTCCCTCACTTATGTCATCCGTATTCTAATTCGAATACCTTCCACTCCTCGCTCAGATCTGGGGCGCAAGACTGATCATGTTGCCTTCGTATAATTACTTTGAGGCTAACACCGCATTTATCCTATGCCATACAATTATAGGGTGCCATACACTATTTGGGTGCAGATAGGTGTACAAAAAACCTGCATAAGATTACGTAGATTTAGAAATTACATTTGTAGATATAGTTTTCATTCAGAGTAGTGTCAATATACCTGAATAGAACTTCAAAAACCATAATTGGCTGAGCAGATAAGCCATATTGGCGGAAAAAAACTAAGATGTCAATGATTTCAACGAGACTATTCAAAATTTCATTCCAAATTAGTTGACACAATCAACCAGGATGAGATAGTCAACTATCCCACTGAATTCGCTGGAATTGCCTGGATTACCTACCACCTCACAATATGCAGTTAAAAGTAATCATGTTACGTAATGTCAATCAACCCCGACTATGCAATGGAACGAGACTGGCTATGAAAAAGTTTATGAACAATGTCAACCGTCACAAGGCCAATATTATCCATCTCAATGAATTGGAGTTGAAAAATTGATTAGGATTGATAATCGCTTATAAAACAGTTATAATCAAATCAATTTTAGATGGTACGAAGTTTACCAGGTTATCTAGTAAGAATAACAAATATTGAATGATCTATTTTGTTCCCAATATTATTTTAATATTTTAAGCATTTACATTGCCGTTAGTCATTTCTACTTTATATATTTTTTTTTACAAAAATGTTAGTAATATTAGTATATACCCACGGGGATTTTTTGTCTACCTGTTTTGAAACGTACCCGTTTTTTCGTCAGGACAATCACCACAGTGCAAACAATACGTCACTACAATAGCACTATTCACACATTTACAGTGGTGGCCAAATGTATTAGATACCCCCCTACAGAAATGGTTTATGTCTTTAAATACTGCGACTCTTTGAATTCTTGAAAACTTTTCGGATTGTAACATATTTTGATGGATTTTACCTACTACTTATTACCTGCTATCCCGACCTACGACAGTTAGGGGCGTGGTTTATTTAAAAACACTCTTTTTACTAACTTCAAGGGTCAGTTTTATATGTGAAACATTGCTCTCCAGTTATTTTAACCAGTGAAAAAGTAAAAAAAAAAATTGTACTTTTCATTTAAGCTTTCATTATTTTATATTAAAATTCCAAAAAAACGTGATTTGAGTGAAACTGAGGGGTTTCAAATAATTTTATTGAATTCAGAAGGGTTGAACCTGGTAAAAATAGCTAAAAAAAATCAATGCTGTAGAATTAGCTGTGACGTGTAGTATTGTTTGCATGCTGTTGTAGTGATTGTCCTGACGAAGAGACGGGTACATTTCCAAACAGGTAGACAAAAAAATTAAGTGAGTTTACTAATATTACTAACATTTTTATAAAAAAAACATGTATACAAAAGTATCTTTTTTCTATATTAAAAGCATTGTTAACTTTATGGTATGGTCATAAAAAAACTGTCCTTATCATTCATCGCTCATTTTGTGTAAAACCACTTTTTTTTAAACACTTTTTCAAGAAGTAGTGTTTTTTGGTATTGCACAAAAAAAACAACGATGAATGATAAGGAGAGTGTAATTAAGTTATCTGTCATAAGAAATATATCCAATTTACTTTTATAAATTGGTAATGAAGGGAAAAATAATAGTTTTATGCGCAGTCTTACATGCATATGGTTGTTGATAAACAGTGGCATTTCAAAGGTGCACTATAAATACCACCAACCTTATCATTAATTCCATTATTCCAGAATAATGGGTTTCAACACTACTGAAAGAATCATAATGACCTATTGTGCGATATTATAACAAAGAATGCATTACTGGAAACGTTGAAAGAATAATGTGATGACTTCTTGATGGAATTTAAAATATTTTGTGGCAGAATTTTACAAAAATTACACTTTATAGATTATCAAAAATTATTTTTACTGGGTTAACATCTTATTTCCCTCCCCCCCATCTCCTTAAGTCCCTGGGCCACAATTGTTAAAATAAATAATATATATATTAATAACTATCATAAAATTTGTTACAATAACGTAACCAATTCAAAAAATACAGATATATTTCAGTAGGGGAGCGAAAACAAAATTATCCTTATTAGTTTACAAGACAAAGTGGAAGGTAAACGCAGAATAGGAAGAGGATATGTATCCTGGCTAAATAACTTGGTAGTGATTCCCTTGTAGCACTTAATCAGTGTTTAAAGTGTCTAGAGACAAAGCAAAAATTGCCATAATGAAAAATGGACCTTCAATGTGGAGGCACAATAGAAGAAGAAGCAAGTGCTATTCTAAAACACCATGTGTTATCCCTCGATAATACCCTATTTGACAAATGAAACTCTGATAAACATCAGATAAAACAGTAACCCTCACATGAGTGATTGCTCTGCAAGGATTCATGCTAACAGCATCAATAAACACTCACCAAGATAAGATTAATTGGCAATGACTAATTAACATAATAAATATAAGGAACTTGAATTAAATCACAGCTGTGATACACAACATAATACAGAATAGTCACACCACTGCTATCATTATAGTTATCAGTAAGTGATAAATATAATGAAGTTTAAACATTATTTCAACAATTACGTAATTTTCTCTTGGTAATACAAATAGAAATCTGCAAACACAATAAAAATAAACTACTGAGAGCCATATAAAAGTGGACCGAAATAAGCAACAATTGCGATCTATTAATTTTTTAAAACGGATAAATTAAAAAAAAAATTATATTAATCAACCTAACTTTCCAATTCCTGCATGTGTAAAAAAATATATGTTTTTACAGATGTGAACAGTAAATAACGAAATGAAAAATGATAATATTTAACAATATATTAATCAACTCAAACAGGAAACAAGAAATTATGTACACAAGTCACAGCCTGTGGATTTTTATTCTTCCTTCTTCTAACACCCTGTGGTGCATTTGATACAATGCAGTGTTATTTTAATTGTTAATGACATGAACGCAAGGTGATCAGTTCTTGGCTTTAGGTATCTGTACAATTCCTATGGATTAGACTCCCAGGAAATCTGTATTTGTTACTAATATGTATATTCATTTTGGAAAACTTGTGTTTTCTTAAGTACATATTGAAAAAACAAAAATTTTCACAGAAATGTAACACTAACTGTCGCTTATAATGCCAAAAAAAAAAAACAGATAAAAATATTTTGCAATTGGTAAATCACGCAACTTTACGCACATATTTTATTCGCAAATTTAAATAGCAAAACAGAAAGTTTATAAGCAGATGCAATATTGTTAGTGTTTTTGTCAGTCTTTTATTATTTATATAAATATAAGCTAAGGACACAAAAACCATCTCACTTATCTGTTTCCGCAACCCTTGACTTTGCTGAACCAGATCTTGTAAGAAATTATTTTTCTATAAATGTTTCTTTTGTACATCGCATTAAGGATATTATCGGTTATCTTTCTACAAAACTTAAAGTTTTAAATATTACACCAGTCTTGTTTTACTGGTGTTAACGTAAACATTACATAAAAATCATGGGAAGATCTGAGATAAAATAGTGCCGCGATCAAATGGAATATCATCACATTGCGGAAGGAAAACATTTCATAACATGAATTTTCTCCATGAGTTGGGTGCTCTTAATATACTGTGAGGAGTCTAACAATTTTTTTTCAAGAAAATGAATCTAGACCGGAAAAAAGGAAGCGGTGGAAGACGTGACTTCTTCTAGAGAGGACCATATGAAGAATTGGTCAGTGAAAATCGTTTTTTAACGACACCCAAAACACACAACAAGGTATTTTCTGTGAAAACCGTGTCCAGAAGACTATTAGAATTTAGTTTTCACACGCGGAGTCTGACGAAAAGACGATTCTCAATGGAGAAAACGTAAAAGGCTCGGTTAAATTGGACGAAAGAACAAAAAAATTGAACCTTGGAGGATTGGTAGAAGGTCAGATTGTCCGAAAAATCAAAGTTTAATTTATTTGACCCAGATGGAAGAAAGTATTGCGCCGAAAATCTGGGGAAGGATTTCTTCCCAAGTGCATCTATCGAAGTGTCAAGCATTCACCCTGCGTTATGATATGAGTGTGTATGACAGCTCATGGTTTGGGTCCTCCTTCTATTTTTTTCATAAAAAATAGGGTTTATCTTATAAATAATTTCATTCAAGAATTTTTCTGGAGTTAAATCTCTTATTTGGCCCGGAAACAGTCTCGATGTGAACCCAATAGAAAATTTATGGGCTATTTAGAACCGAAAACTTGCAAAAAAAGGCAAATAATATCCACGAATTAAAAAATGTTGATTGGAGTATGAAAAATCAAAATGTTTAAAAAAAAATTATATTCTATTATATTATTGCATTAATAAAAGAATTTTAATGATTATTAAAAATAAGAGTGTTAAAACAAAATATTATATTATTTAAAACCTAGTAAGCTTGTTTTAATTTAAAATTTACTATATTTAAAATAGAGAAATATTAACCTTTTATCAAAATATAAACAATCAAAAATTAACATATTTCAATAATAATTTCAGACACTATACCCCAAATCAACCGTTATGCGGCCGAGGGTCAGGTAATCTGCTACTTGAAATATAAAATTGATTTTTATTTTCAACGCAGAAGAATAAACTCTTGTTAATACCGAAAAGTAAAGAATATTCATCAGATACATTGATTAATTGAAAAAGAACGATTTTTACATAAAGTTTTATTAATTATAGACGATTTTCTCATTTTTAGCAAGTGCGATGGTTTTTGTGTCCGTAGCTGTATATATAAATATACATATTGTTTTCCCAAATAATTAGTTTTAAAATAAGCAATGCAATACCTGCTATTTTACCCCACGATCTGCTCAACATTCTCCATGGTACCAGGCAATACAAAATAATCTGAAACAAATTTATTAAATTATTTGGAATCTATAAAAATTAACACAAACAAAAATAAATTACGTATTTAGGGAAAAGGGAGCATTAGTTTAGTCATATATATTTAAGTGTATGTATATTCATATATTTATATATCACTATCAAAAGTGATGTTTTTTCTGTAGATTTTTTTGACCATAGCAGGAATATACTTTTTTATTATTTTGTATTCAATAGTTTATCGTAATAATAGTAATAATAGTGCTTGATCATATTGACGGCCCCTACGTAAAGTACTCTATCTGCAAATCTGTTACTTTACAGGAGAGAGATTAGAAGATTTTATCAACATATTTTTTTAATTAATTAACGGTTTTATCTGAAATTCTAAACTAGTATTATACATTCAAAAACACAATAAAATAATGTATTAAATCGTTTTAAAACTTTATGCATTGTCAAAATTAAGTAGTTAGCGTTTTAGAAGTTCAGTGCATTTAGAGAATTCGATGTAGATAGCGTCTTATACGCATGAAAACTAGGCATAATTTATTTTGAATATTTTTTTTTGTTTATTTATATTTGTAGATAACGGTATGTTGATAACGTACACCAAATATCTCAAAATTGACAAAAATGTAGTTAGAGCACTTTACGTAGGGCACGTTGATATAGTATCATTCATAGAACATAGGAATGAATAGAAATATCCATCTGTAAGTAGTTACTGACCTGCCACTTGTGGGCTCTTCCGCGTGGTGCAAATTTTAGTATCGACTTTCTAAAGGGCCACCTTGTAATAGCCGCTGTACTACAGACAGTGACGAGAGTTTGCTGGGCGATGGAACCATCCCAACCAATCCACGGACTGGCCACCAAGTATATGAATGATGAGGTGAAAAGGATGTACACTATCCCTGACATTAATCTCCGATTCTCAGGGGGATATGTATGCGCCGCTCCTAAAATAAGGTGCGTAATGCTACATATAGGTAAACAATGCCACTCAATCAGGACTTCAAGAAAATGATCGTTTCATTCCAAACGAAGCTATAGTCAAAAATGGGTAAAAATTGTTGCAGTCTTACAAAGAAACCCAACAGAAAAATATTTTTAAATGAAAACATCGAAATCACAATAAAGCAATGTTAAAAAAAAAATACATACCACTGTCCAACTCGCTCGCTTGGGACAAAAAATGTACATCTTTGGAACTCAATATGGGTGACTTGTGAATATCCTTATAAGGATCATTTTTCATTTGAAACCTAAAATAATCATAATATTAATTGCAGAGTTACAGATCCATGATAGCAATGATTTTATTTAAACAAGAGGCGCAGAAACGAAAACAGATAGTCCACTAATAGACTTTTTTTATTTCGTTGGAAACACGTGTTCATTAAACTTTACATACTTGGCCCAGCGCACTTATTTATCAATTATGACTAAATTTGAAGTAGGAGAAGGTAAATTTGATAATTTTCTAAGGCTATTGAAAATTTTTAAATGATTCGGCTGAATTTCCATGTAATAAAACTATTTTAATAAAATAAAGCATACTAATTTCTATTTTACCTTTAAAAAAATCTGATATTTGAGACCCATAATACTGATTTGGGAGAAATCTTTGAGTAGAGGCTCAGATCGGGTGAAAATGGAATGGCACAAAATTTTGGCATCCAATACGACAGGTATACTTATTAAACATGTTTTTGAGGTTTGGAGTCTTCCAAAAGGTAGTAAAATATGTTTGACAGATTAGCCGATTACGCTGATAGTACATGTTTCAATGAAACAATTAAAAATAAAATATTTGTTGACAAGAAGGTTAACTTTGTTTTTACAAAGTTTGTTTGTTGCAGTGGCCAAGTATATATTTACAAGGACATGGGTAAACAAGTATGAAGATAATTTTTGTAAACAAACTGTCTGTGAAAATTATACGCATATAAATCAAACACAGGATACCTAATAATAACGTATCTCGCGGAAAGATTAATAAGATTCCAGTAATCGAGTTTATTATAAATATAACAAAGATTCACTCATGTGTTGTGCTTTGAACGCAAGAACCAACTGAAAGCGTAAAATTGAACTAATAAAAACATCCACCTATGTCAAGTTCATTCATTGTTAGGTATATTAGTGGGTGGTTTAATGCAATCGACCAATAAATAAAAGAAAAGCAATGGTAAAAATATGATGTTCTAAGGATATAATGAAATTTATAAATAAAATTTCGAGCAATTTATAGAGGTTTTCCGTTTAAATGAATTCGACTTCAGCATGAAGGAAATAAATAAGTTCCTTTCAATTTACAATATACGTCGTGTAAAGAAATGATTTAAAAGACGATAGAAGATAAGACTTACTTGTCTCTCGTTCCCACAGTAACAGGCATTGATATAGGTCACCTAAATCACAGATCAAATAATAAACGCAGTAATATAAGGAAGATCAAGATGAATTCGAGCAAGCGACGATGTTAAAATCCGCGCAAAGACTATATCGACAGCGCGTAACCCACCCACCATTACCAAAGATTAACTAATTTGACCATTACAAATCGGGCGTCTGACAAGATCATAGAAATAATACGACTTTCAAGTCGATAGACAATAAACTTCGCTAGATGGAACATCTATGGTTTTCGTTGAACTGTGTTTACGAAACTAAGCAAGGGCCTGTCTGCCAAAAAAATTCCTTCATGACACTTTCTCGTTTGGTATCCTTTGGGGGAGTTGAAGTCATTCAAAAAATGAGGTCGCCAAGTAAATTGGAACGTATCATTCTTTAAAATCTGATGCTTCTTTCCATTTCTTTTTCTTTTTTGACCCTTATCCAGTAATGAGAAAAAAGTTAAAAATAAAAGTTTAACAAAACATTTTTTAATTTTTTTATCACGACTTGATAACACTTCAATACTGAGTATCGATTATTAATCACGTTATTTATGTATTTAACCTTTACGCGTTTAATAAATATTTCTGAGCGGTGTATTTGTGAACAAAACTTATAATCAATCAATCAAAAATTATAATCAATCCACCAAACGCCTTGCAGATGATCCTTTACACAGGAAAGCAAATAATATCTGAAAAATAAAAGCCAACAATATTTGTGCATTACGCTATTGCTAAAATTCTAAGCGAGTGAACTAGGTTTTTTTTCTGGTAGGATATAGTCTTTGGTTCCAGGCTAGTTAAGTACTTAGTTTATTTTTTCTAAATAGTTCGAGATTATATGAAGTAGCTTGTTGTGGGCAATGCTTTCCCGCGTTATGTTTAAGTTAGTAGTGTTATCGCCAGGAATAATTTTGAGATTTGATTTTACTTGTGGGGTCCTGTACTTTGTATTTGTGCAACGTATATTCTAAAAACACGTAATTTAAACGTGCGTAACCGTTTGGTGAGTGTTTTCTATTTTAGTAGGAAAATTTGTATTATTTTTACTTTGTTGCAATATGGATTGTTAATATGTTATACATTGTTCCCAAGCAGTTTTTTCTTTATCAATCCACGTTGCAAAACGTGCATCAATTCTGATTCGCACGCGAAATTACATTACACGGAAGATACATATAACTTCTGGGCTTTTCTTCTTGAATCCTTTTATTGTGATCTCGACACAAAATTTTATATTTTGAATTAATGATATTCAAAGTTAAATGTTATTTTTTGGAATCTTCCCGGGTTTTATAAATCCCGGGATCGATTCAAAAAGAGGCCGAAATAATTTTTAGTAGTTTTTCACTCAAATAATTATTCAATATCGCTCTGGATTGGTATAATTAACCATCAAGATAACACTACATCCATACAATATAGTGTCGTATGCACCATTAGGTGCAGATAATATATTAAAATATTCCCTATCGTCGAAAAAATATAAAACAAATAACTTTTTAAACAGAGATCAATTTGAAAATATATATCTTACAATGATAGCTATTTTGTTAGAAATTCGTAATATTTTTTTACTACTGCTACTATCACGCTGTTTCACCGAAAGGGTAGGCAGAGATGATGAAACGTGTCACTCCTAGCTTCCCCTACATGCATATATTCAGCCATATATGCCGACAAAAATAATTTTAAAATGGAATGTACGCAGAATCAAAAATAGAAAACGTCTTCATGAAAACATTATCGCTACTTTTTTTATTATGTGAAGATAAAAACAAAATGTTTATCTTGCAGCTATTGTATTTAATAGTTTATGACCACAGTCTGAAATCAGACCGTGGGGTCAGATGGCAGGAGCTGTAGACGTATCACCAATAGACATGGGTGATCGAATTAAAATAACGATTTTAAAACGACGTCTTTAAAATAAGTCGTTATTTAAATCGGTTTTTGGATTCGATTATTTAAAGCCTACGCTTATCAGAGCGTAAATAAAGTTGCGTATTGCGTATTTCTTCTCCTAATATATTTGACAATTTAACATTTAAAAAAACATGAGCTGGAAAGAAATGTAACTGAAAAAATGAATGAATATCTTCTTAATCGGGTACCGAATAAGTAAGTGTTATTCACTAGTCACAACTCTACAATTAATGGTGCCTCAGCACAAGTGTTGACGCCTTATTTTTGCTTCACAGATAACAATAAGATAACACATTTCTCGTAACTGATCTATCCAACGCGTTTTATATATCCCACTCTCTACTGTTTGTATGCAAATAAAAATAAAAGCTTTGAAGCGTCTTTCGTTAACTATAATCAGTATGCAAAAAAACTCTTTAAAGCGTTTTCCGCTTTCGACCACCAGTGTCCGAAATACCATTTTTAAACTCTCTACCACCAGTGTTCAAAAACGCTTTTTAACATATCGCGTTTTCTACCATCACTGACCACATACGGGCTTTAAGCGTCTCTCGCTCCTTACCACGAAATAATGGTAAATGTCCGAATGGAGAAGAGAAGAATGCAAAGCCGAGAATCGTCGATTATGTAAATCGATTATTTTTCATCATCGATTGTTTAAAGTAGGGTATGTTGCGATGGTTTGGATATATAAAACGAATAAATGAGATAATAACAGTGAAAGGAATTTACGTGTGAAATTTAGTTGGAAATAAAAGCAGAGAAAGACCGAACATAATTTGGCATGATGAAGTCATTTCAATACTTGGGTGTGGACAGGTTAAGAGCGGGATAATCGTCGAGGCATTCCGTTTTAAGAGGCGGCCCACTTCACCAAATGTTAGCGCTTCATTTGATCTTTGAAATAGTAACTACTAATATTGCAGTAAACGACAGAGTTTCCTTTTCAGATTATCATGGAAGGTATGTCTCATTGGTATTTAATGAGGAAGGGATCATATCCCTCGATGCACCCGATTCAAAATGGTATATCCTTCATTGGAAGAATGGCTGGTTGTTTCATTATATGCCAACAAACTTACATATCCAAAAAACACATTGCTGTGTATACCGAAGAAGATTCTGCAGTGTATGTAAAAGATTGTGGTGTAAGTATATTTTTGATTTATAATTCTTTAGGGTTTATAAAAGAATTGTTTTATTACATAAAATATTAATGATTTCCCATCTGAAATGTAGAATTATTCACTCTTTACTTGGATCTTTGGAATCCATAAACTGCCTACAAGCTCTTCTGTCGGCTGCCAGCTCCTTAGTATCCCTCCAAATTAATTCCATATCCCGAAGTTCAGCCGAGATCTGCCAACGAATTGTCAACAGTGGACGTCCTAAGTGGCGGGAACCTGATACATTGTCAGAGAGGAATGCTTGATTGCGGCTCTCGGAGGCACGCGAAGTCCTAACCTAGTCAACTGAATCGCCTTTTCTTGACGTCAGGTGTGACCGAGAGTTGCTGCGTCCTACACCTTATTTCCTCGCATCTAACCAAGTCAAACTACCGCATGCCTAAAATTATATTCATACCATATTCCCAGGTCCGGTATAGAAACTCTTGATTTCCATTCGGACCCGTCCAGTAAAAAAATCTTTTCTTTTCTTTTTTGAATCTTATGTCGGTATTTATTCAATCAGGCAAAGTTTTCCGAGATAGCTCCTTTCGGATTAGCAGGGTAGATCAAAAGAGTTGGCCTCTTTGGCTCAACGCTTTTCTCCACACCCTCTCTTGTTCTAAGGGCAGCCTCATAACTAATAGATAGCCTGGAGCCCAGTAGCCGGGACCTATGAAGACCCCAGGCTGACAACAGCCGAACCTCAGTCTCCAAACGTTTTCGCTATACCAATTGCCTTTCCAAAGGAATGGCCAGTTGTCCAACCACCATCAGGATATCTGCGTTGGCTGGGTGTACCCCGCTTTTAGGTCGCTATTTAGTCTGGATTTCTCTCCAGTTTCCGGAGACAATCTTCTCTACTGAGGGAATCGCAGTCCTGACTTCCACCAACTCTCGGCAGGGTAGATTAGTGACTTCCTCAGTATCACCATTTGTACCATTCACATTCTTCTTTCATTCATTATCTCTCATAACTTCCTTTATTGCATTTTCCGAAGAGGGCATTTTTTCATCCTTTCTTCTTTTACTGTTTACGTCCAAGCCCTCCGCTATTTCTATACTACTCATCCCTATTATCCTTTCCTTTTATAATTCTCTCCACTTTCTCTCTCACTTTCACTTTCGAGTTCCCTCAATCTTTCTTTGTCCCTTTTACTCTCCATTCTCTCTTCTCTCATATGTTACTGCTTTACCCACATTTCTACTTTCAAAGACAACAGGGCGCGTTGCAGGAGCCTGGGTGAGGACCTATCCGACATCGGATCCGTGATAGTTTGTAAGCTCTTATATTTATTTAATTTCACCCTGTACATGCACCTGAGCGCAGTCAGATCGTTTTGGGTGTACGTAAACACGAAACGAAACAAAGAGAAATAGATAAAAACATCCTCAATTAGGCTGTGTGCAAGGTATATAAGACAGCAAAGATAGCATGTATTTGCCATAATTGAAAAAATTTCTTCACCTCTTACGTATTTCGCAAAGTCACACCTAGTGCGTGAAATTAGACGCCTTCACCTACACACGGTACTAGTTTAAGAGATATAAAAAATAATCCCATTAAAAGCAGGGATTGATGGAGAACTAACCTTCTCATAAAAACAAAAAAGACCAATATTTCCAGCTAATAGCCGAACAGGAAATATAATACAATCCAAATTTTCGTATTTGTAAGCGATTCGAGTAATGAATCACCCTTGTGCACCACCCATGTTCACTTAAAATAGAAAAACATCTCAATGTGAAAGGAAAGGTATCAGAAAGTTGAAATATTTTGAATAACAAGATAGTTTTTTTACATTTTCCGTGATAAGAAATTCAAAGGTCGTTCATAAGAAGATAGTGTAATGTGGCAAATTGTATAAACTGGGTGCAGGAGAAATGTTTTGCCGGTGATAGTACGAGTACGATAATTATATTTTACTTTTATTTTTTTACAAGAATGTTAATAATATTAGTACATAACCACTCACCGAGATTTTTATGTCTACCGGTTTCGAGACGTACCCGTCTCTTCGTCAGGACAATCACTACTACAGCATGCAAACAATGGTAGTATGGTGGTAAGGGTGGTGATTGTTTGCATGGTGTAGAAGTGATTGTCCTGACAAAGAGACGGGTACGTCTCGAAACCGGTAGACATAAAAATCTCGGTGAGTGGTTATATATTAATATTATTAACATTTTTGTAAAAAAAATAAGTAAAAATGACTAACCACAAATTAAATGTTTTAAATAAGTATTAATAATATTGAGAATATTATATTTTACTTCAATTGCAGTCTCTAATTTCAATAATTTTTTCAGTCAACAAATGGAACTTACATAAATGACAAGCTCATGGATCAGGGTATATTTTTCACCCTGTCGGAATTTGACTACTTAACACTAGGTGTTTCAATCAGTGGGATCGAAAACCTAAACGATGAGTTTTGCTTCCAACTAATGTCTTGTAAACTACCTGGAACATATCTAAACATGGTGCCAATCGACCTACCACCAGGGGAAAGATACAGAAATCATGCGACCATCGATTTTATGACCCCGAACACGGAACTTTCGCCCGAAGAACTGGTATATAAACGTAAATTGGTCATCCACCTGCTACGCGGAGAGGTGGATGACATAAACAATATCCTATTTCATTACGCCCAACTGGAGAGAAACGCTAATTCGCAGCGGCAACTGTTAAATGCACAAAATCCATCTTCCCATACCGTTACAGCACCTTCCTCACAAGAAACGACCCCAGCTGCAGAAAGTACGTTTTAATATATTTTATACTCATACTTTTTAAAAATCTATGTACTAATTAAAGTGTTTTTTTTTATTTGCATATTGACTGTTTTTATTTTATTTTTTAATAAATTTGAATTATTTCATGAATTATTTTTGGTCTTTGATTATTATATTATTTTTGGCTGCTTTACATTATTTTAATTTCATACTAAACGCTATGTACTGTTGCAGTTCTGGGTGAACGTGTAGTTCCTGAAAATCATGCCGTTCCTCAAGAAACACCCCCTACTGCAGAAAGTACGTAATAATCTGTTTTTTAATTACTTTGTATTCCATTTTACCGCTTCTTTTGATAAATGCTTGTTCGCGCTAGTATGGCTGTCCAAACTCAAAACACAGTAAGAGACATTTTTTTTGTAGTACGTTTTTTTTTTGCATTTTTGGACTAAGTAGATTCTACTTAGTCCAAAAATGCAAAAAAAAATACTACAAAAAAATTGTCCCTTACTGTGTTTTAAGTTTGGACAGCCGATTACTAGACAAGATGCCTGTGGATTTTTTCTTCATTTTACACAATATTTTATTTATTTTTCTGTTGCAGGAGAAAATGAGATGTCAGACGAAACGATGACAGTCGACTAAATAATAGACCAGACTCAAAAGAAAAATATCGATGATTTGTTTTATTTTTTATTATTATTATTATTAAATATTCTTATTAAAAATGACATCGAATCGCGAATATGGAGAGGCAAATTCATTGATTGAAGATCGTAAAGTTTTTATTCCACAGGCATTGAAAAACTTGTTAAACGTTGGCAAGAAGTTATAAATAATGAAGGAGAATACACAATTTATGTTGACACCAAATAATATTATTATGTCCAATTAAAGATTTCCTAATATATATTTTAAAACAAAATAATAAAAAAATACATAAATACAAAAAAATATACTGATATTTCAAACTAATAAATACAAATGTACGTAGAATTTCTACCTTTATTTGTCGTTATATTTATCTTGTTCTTTATAAAACTCGGCAAAGCCATTATTGCGAATAGTAAAAAGTAGAATGGGAAAAGCAATTAAAATCCCATTAAATAAAAATAAATGTTTTGTGAGAAATTATATTTTATTAATTACTTAAATCTTTCAAACGTTAAAAACAATGTTATATGGAGCTGTTAAATGTTTATCGTATAATAAAATAAGTATATCATTAACAATAATACTCAAATATGTAGTCTAAAAATAAAGATTATTCATCATTTAAATTATGTATTTTTATTTTAACTCAAAATCCACCTACTATTCATACTACTACAAAAATCTTGCCGTTAGCCTGCAGGGGTAGCTGGAGAGGAAGGAACCCCACACTCTGATATAGGTACACCCTTATCTTTCTCTACATCCATATCACTCACTCCTTTCAACATCATATCGATCGTCGATCAAAAATCGTCAATTTTGAGTTGTGCGTGTTTTCGTAATGCCCAGAAAATGTGTAGTACATTTTCTGGGCATTACGAAAACATGCACAACTGAAAGATGAAGAATTTTGAAAACACAAGAATTTTGTAAGAGAGAACTTTGAAAGAAAATATATATCTTTTGGAGCCCAAATCGCTCACTCCTTTCAAGAACGTGTAATAACAGAACATGTAATATATCCCAGCAAAAGAGGCATATTTTTAACTTAATATTTACCTGCTACAGGGCAGAAAGTGTTATTTTTGCATTTTGAAGAAAAGGCATTGTTTAATTATTTTTTTAAATTTACTAAATATTTTTCAAATGGAGAAAAAATATTCAGGTTTTACCTAAAAAGATCTGTTGCACAGTAAAAAGTTAAATAAGTGGCTTGATATTTATTTTTAAATCATTGTATTTTATGTTTGAACTTTAAAAACGTTCTCCTGAAAAATCAAGTTTTTTGATTTATGACGTTCTTGAAATTAGTGAGCGATATGTATGCAGATATCGTGTAAATACATAGATACTACGACTACTTAACCATATCCGCTGTCTTTGTGGAGCATATGGAATTCATAAACTGTCACCAAGCTGTTCTGTCGACTGCCAGCCTCCTTGCATCCGCAGTGGATGTCCTGGGTGGCGGGAAGATGAAGGCATACAAGAGTAAAGGAGGTAAGCCTGATTGAAGCTCTCGGTTGACATGCGAAGTACATGATCTAGGTACTGAATCGCCTGTTCTTGGGGACAGTAATGACCATTATTCCTCGATCCTTAAGAAGGCAAACCGCGAAATTCTAAAGAACTCAAGACGGCTGCTCTGGGCCCGTGTTGCGCCATGTCTCATAGTCGTATAAAAGAATAGGAATGATGTAGGCATTGTATAGACGGCATTTGGTCTTCATTCTTCAGTATAAATCCAATTTCACGACAGCCTTCATACTGTGAAATGCGGCGCTTGCAAGCCCTAAACGTACTCCCAGTTCTTTTTTAATGCTGCCATTTTCATTATGTACACTCCCAAATACTTCCGATAAGCTGGTTACTCAACGTCAAGGGTTGCTAGACTACTTCTTGGCACGAATTGTGGAGTACCTACTAACCCTATTAATAATTAATTGAAGATACTCGAAGAAGTCATCGATTACAACAGCATCATCTGGTCGCATAGTTTTCGAGAGGAGCAGATGGTTATTTTTCTGTTGGGTGATAATAACGAAGAGAAATGGCGCAAAGGGCGCAGCCTTGTCTGACTCCTATAGAGACCCCGAACCAATGTGTGACAACATCTTCAACTCTCGTACGGCATTCGCTGTTGAGATGAAGGGGCTTAATAAGCTCCACTAGATTCGAAGGCACCCCATAAGCTTCCAACTCTTTCCAAAGTAAAGGCCTGTACGGACTATCTATGTACACATAGTAGATAGCCATCCTTTTTTCTAAATAAATAAAACGTGTAAGAAAAATCGAAATAAGAATGATGTTTTTTGAAAACAAAGTTGATAAGTAGAAATGGGCAGGTACACAGCACCAAATAATAGTATGGTATTTGTGAAGCTATAAATATTTATCGCACGTGTCAGTGAAATTATTATATCATGATAAAAAATTTCAAAATATCACTCATTCAGCAATAATTCGTTGCCAACTATTTTCAAAGGAATAGGTAGGTACACAGCACAAAACTTTGGTAGGTGTCTGTAACACGAATATTGTATCTCAATATTATAAAGTTATAAGTCACGCACACACCCTAAAAGTATTATGGTCTTATCTGAGTACCATGGGATAGTTAGAACCTAATAAAAATATTGCAAATTTTGAACTAGAAGAATATCATTTAATTCATATCCGCTTTGTACGCCGTGCATATAGATTTTAAAAACTGCCTGAAGGCTCTTCTGTCAGCTCCTTTACATCCTCCCAAGTCGGGGGTCACGTCCCGTAGTTCAGACCAGAACTGCCGACGAAAATGTTATTTTCAAAAAACAGGGAAAATGCTTTGAATTTAGTGTATTTAATATTTATTAACGTCTACATAACAGAAAATAATAGCTTTCAAAAAGAACTAGGTACTTGCAGAAAGCTATATGAAAGCTGTCTGAAGAATGGATTTGTATTCGGTGAAGATCAAATGTCACCTATAAACTGCCTGCATTATGTACTTCTGTTCTCTTATACTGTTGTGAAGAGAAGAGAAGGAACAAACAAGAGAAGTCTGGAAAAAAAATAGATGAGGTTTACATCCAGCAGTCAGTGGAGAAACGACTGACAAAGAAGAAGAAGAGATACGATAGTGAAACATGGCACTTTACAAGGTCCCAGAGCAGTTGTATACCCGAGTATAATCGGGTATACAACTGCTAGTATCCAAGGTATAGCTTGTAGAATACACTTATAGATGTCTACAAATAATTTTAGGCATGCCGTTGTTTGACTCGCTGGGCAACGAAGAATTAAGGCATAGGACACAGCAACCCATGGTCACATCTGTCGCCAAGAAAGAGCGATCCAGCTGGCTAGATCATGTACTTCACATGTCTCTTGAGAGCCTTAATCAAGCTTGCCTCTTATAAGTCATCAGGTACACGCCTGACCTTCAATATGCGGGCCTAACTTGGGAAGATGCAAAAGAGCTGGCAGCCGACATAATAGCTCAGAAGCAGTTTGTGGACTCCATTTGCTATTCACAGGGAGCGGGCATAGATTAAGTACGTACTTGAATATTACTAAAGGTACAAATACACATGCTAATCATAGGCTTGATCAAAATGAGCATGTTCTCTAGCCTGTATACACTTGCTCGAAATAAGCGTGCTAGTTTAGTTTTATTTATTATGAGCATGCGCTCATAATAAATAAGCCTGCGCAAATCAAATATTCTGACACACATGAGATCCAAGCTCTCTGTCGGCTTAGTGTACATAGCAACTCAACAGATAGGTTTTGTGTTGTTGAAGTGAATGGAGAGTTGAGTGCTCCGGGTAAGATAACCTGTAGAATACAGCCGCTTGTGCACAACACGGAATTTTACCGTCCGGCAGTCCGTTTTGAAAAATAAAAGCGACTACGACGCGACAGTTTAGCGTGGTCGAATTTACTTTATTTAAAATATAGCATGTGCATCTATAACGAATGTGTTAGGAAAGCAAAGGTCTACTTTGTACCCAATTTTATTTTACTAGCAACCATCCACATTGTGACTAACGGATAATTGTTACATTTTGGGTTACTCGATGGGATGGTGTTCGTTGCTTTTTCTCGGTGTAATACTTCTTTCCAGCTTAAGTTTTTTTTACGTCAAGTATCAAGGATATTAGGAGCTAATAATACGCAATATGTAATAAAATTTTTAACTGATTGGTAAGATTAGCTTTGAATGATCGAATTGAGTAACGACTTTTTACCGAAATAAATTAGAGGTAGTAATTTAATTCGGTTTTTTAGTTCGATCGCCTATGTCGGATTCCGTAGTACTTATTTGCATAGTTTTCAATGCGAGCAACATTTTAACGTGCCCTGCCCATGCGTCCCAGTCTGACGTGTTTATGAACCGTTGATATTATATAAAATATACGGAAGTGTAATGCAGATTGAAACAGTTTGAGGTATTTTTTTTACTGTTTTCATATAATTATTAAATGCGTATCCGCTTAATAGTAATTAAATAATGTCAATATGTATGTTTTGTCAGAAGTATTTCACCGACAAGATGGAGGCCGTATTGCTAATTACTTGGCTTCACGAGCTATATATTCTTTTATTTAATAGTTTTGCGTGGCCTTTAATACTAAAAACAGTATTAAGTATTTTTACCTGATATTTACGTTGGGTATGGTTGACGTTGTCTAAAATATGTTTTAATGCAAATACTAAATACGTGTAATACGTGCCGGCGCAAGGCGGATTTTAATTTATTCAGAATTGCAATGGATTTAATACAAGATTTTGTCTGATTTGAATGTCTTACAATAAGTTATTTATATTTGTGACGTTTCTACGCGACTTAACCCTCACCGAGTCTAGACGTCCTTTGAGTGTACCTTTAAATAAATAAATTATATTTTATGGAATATTATTCTGATTTTAACGACATGAACTTGGATATTTACATTAGAATTTAACTATTATCTATACATTATGTCCGCCCCGTAGTGTAATGGTCAGCACGTTTGGCTATCGTACTGGAGGTCTCGGGTTATTTCATATTACCCTGGACTGGTACTTGAAGCAGAGGGCTAATCACCTTTTCTTCATGTGTTAACGATCAAGATAACACTGCGTTTATATAATGCAGTGCCTTATACACCATCGGGTGCGGATAATGGTTTTGAAGAAGACATATTTTTTTTTTTGTTTACTATTTCTTTTATAATAACATCCATATTATATCCACATATCCCATTAGAATTTTTTTCAAATGGTTACTAATATTTTTATACTGAGTTTTAATCTTAGAAGATTAATTAATTTCTAATTGTATTTTTTTACTTTGAAACTCATGTATTTAATGTATAATTGTATTTTATTGTAGCGTATTTGTAATATTATATATTTGCTTTGCGTAAATAGTAGAATTATAATCCAAACTATAGGAGAAATGCGTTTTTAAATAACGGGTGACAGTCAAAATATCTTATATAACATATTTCATTATCCAAAGTAATTTTACCCAAATAACGCAAGTTTTATCTTGCCTATGAATGTAACGGATTGGTAGAAAATTTTCATATCTATCAAAATTTTAGTTAAGATAATTTGACTGTTAACTGTCAATTTGTATTTTCTAGCAAATTATGTACTACAAAATATTTACCTATGATATACCCTAATCCCGAATTGTTGCTGATGGTTTTATTAATTTATAATGATGCAATGCATTCATAAATTATTAAGCCCCCATTAACTGCGATTCACACAGTTTGTCATTGGGTTTTTTAAATTAAGTTCATGCAAAGTTTTACAAAAAAAAAAATTTGTTGAAAAAATACAGATGTACGAGATACTCGCTACAAATTTAAAAATGAAAACATAGAACCCATTATTACTTCTTCTAATCCTAATAATTTATTAGTCCCTTCTGGTAGCAATTCAGAGTGAAATTATAATATGTATAATTTTATATATATATACATATATATATATATATATATATATATATATATATATATATATATATATATATATATATATATATATATATATATATATATATATATATATAAAATTAGTCTTCAAATATTATTTGCCCCATTTAAAACATTTTCATAAATTTGCATTTATCCAGTCCGTTCTTTTCTTAGAAGCACTTTTGGAACTCTTCAAATGAGTGTAAGTTACAACAGTCGGGAGAGTGAGAATATACCATATGTTGAATACTTGTTTTTGAGTTTGTGGTAGTATTATGTCCGTACCAGCGAATGGGTTAAATGGCCAAAGTGAATGCGCAACATTTGGATTGTTTCTATCAGTTGAATATTGGATGCGTTGTTTTTCATTTTTTCAGTGGCCCGTGTTAACGTAATAAAAACACCATAAGTAATTCCTAAAAAGATAACTATCGTCAGTTATATTTTCTCTTTGTTTCAGCAAGTCATTTTACATAATTATGTTCTCATCAAACACTCTGCATATAGAAAGAATATAAAGGATCGCATGGGCAACGTCTAAAAATCGAGACACAAGTATAAAGAATTGACAATAACTGTATTTATTCAGAAGCAAAGAAATCTTTTCCCGCAAAGATTAAAACAATCTTAATAAGATTGATATAATTCGGTTTTGAAGACTAATTAATAAGGTGAAGCAAGATGCAGACAATCAAATGCGTGGTGGTTGGTGATGGTGCTGTTGGTAAAACGTGCCTTCTGATAAGTTACACTACCAACAAATTCCCTTCCGAGTATGTCCCAACTGTATTTGACAATTATGCGGTAACCGTGATGATTGGAGGAGAGCCCTATACATTGGGACTTTTTGATACAGCTGGTGAGTGGATTACATTTTAACAATATTTTAAATAAAATGTGAAAGTGTTTTCAGGAAATGATAATAGTGGAATTCAATAAAGATATGAATTCAATCCGGTTAACTGATAATTATGAAGGGGTCATAAAGTGATATTATATCAGGCTTGTGCTAAGTCCACTTTGACAAATGTTTCCTATTTTTTCTAGGGTTGAAATATTTCTAGACAATATTGGCATAGAAAAATACATTATAGGAGCTTGTATAAAAAGTTAATTTTTCATTCCATCTGAACTAAGTTGATTACAAGAAGCGGACTTTTGTATTTTGTGTTTGACCTAACCGGTTTTGGCAAAATAAAAACAAAAATTTCATTTGAAATTCCTTGAAAAAATAATTTTCCAGACTTGTTCCAGTTGTTTTTTAATATCAAAATAAATTGGTTTTATTAATGTATTTAAAAGAAAGTGTGTTATTAATCAATCAGCATACAATGTTACAAGAGAAATCAGGTTATTATATTTAGATGCAAGAAATACATTAAAACGATGAAATTTGTTTCTGCCAGGAAGATCAGGATTGATACTAGTAGATCGTCTGCAGGTAAACATTGTTTACACATCTGTGGTGCCATCTATCCCCGGGGCATATACGATCATTATACATTTACGCCATCACTACTATTATATTATATTATATTACATACTGACTTACAAATATAAAAGCAGATTAGATCGGGTCTTTTAAATACAGTGGTGATAGCACATTACCTACATTTAACACTAGAATGGAAAGATATTTTTACAATTTACTATCTGATTGTAAGCATCAGTGTTAATTTATTACTTTTGCTACATGTATTTATATTTTATTTTCACAGGTCAGGAGGATTATGACAGACTTAGACCATTGAGTTACCCGCAGACAGATGTTTTTCTTGTGTGCTTTTCAGTAGTTCATCCAAGTTCATTTGAAAATGTTAAAGAAAAGGTAAATATTGCCAAAGAAAATATTATTGAACTAGTTAATGTTCACTTTTATAATGGACTCTCTCGTCTATTTTTCTACTTACAGCTTCAAATGTTATTACTGAAATATATGTGTTTAAAATTACCTGACAGTTTAACAAATATTATACTTGTACACAAATAAATTATAAATGAAATATTGATGTTGACTTCATAATTTGTGTCGATATGTGAAAATGACATTTTGATGAAGAGCTCCATCTGCGTGTTGGCAAACCAGACAAATTTGCAAATGAAACTTGTCTTTACAATATTATGTGATTTTTGCAGTGGGTACCAGAAATAACGCATCACTGTCAGAAAACGCCATTCCTTCTTGTCGGTACACAAATAGATCTCCGTGAAGACGCAGTCACTATGGAAAAGTTAGCAAAAAATAAACAGAAGCCAGTGTCATTAGAACAAGGAGAAAAATTAGCTAAGGAACTAAAGGCTGTGAAGTATGTTGAATGCTCTGCATTAACACAGGTATGATATAATTTGTTTCAATGCAAATTTGTAAAAATATTTATAGTGGAGAATTTTGCAAACATCTACTTGTAACTATTGACCTCGACAGGATATTCCCTCGGGAGAAATTGTAATATAGGCTACATAGAAAAGGATTTTTTTATTCTCAACAAATTTATAAAATTAAAATTTTTTAAGATTATTTTTCTCTCATTCCCCATAAGGTTTGTGATGGGGGATTAGGTGAATTATACGTTTTGAATCTGCAACGGACCGGCTCTGTTCTAGCGAAATTTTATTCCTAATATTTTTCATATTTATTAACATATTTCCTTATGAGATTTCAATTTTGTGCTGACATTTCTCGGCAGAACTGCATTTTATATAATAAAACAACCGTATAGTTTTTTCCACTAACTTTCTTTTTTCCATTCAATGTAACTTTTTAGTAAAAAAAAAGTGACTTTAAATGAAAAATAAAATACAATTTATAGTTGTAGTTTTATTATAAAATTTCAATAAAAACTACCGTTTGTCTTAAGATTTTTGATTCTGTTTATTATTTTTATTCTCCCATATCGCTCACTCCTTTCAAGAACGTCATAAATCAAAAAACTAGATTTTTCAGGAGAACGTTTTTAAAGTTAAGAAATATAACACAATGTATTAAAAATATCAAGCCACTTATTGAACTTTTTACCGTGCAATAGATCTTTTTAGGTAAAACCTGAAGGTTTTTTCTCCATTTAAAAATATTTAGTATATTTAAAAAAATAATTAAACAATACCTTTTCTTCAAAATGTAAAAACAACATTTTCTGCCCTGTAGCGGGTAAATATTTAATTGAAAATATGCCTCTCTTGCTGGGATATAGTACATTTTCTGGGCATTCCGAAAACATGCACAACTGAAAATTTTTGATTTATGACGTTCTTGAAAGGAGTTAGCGATATAGTATTAAGGTTTGACATTTGGGCTTTGTGAGGTGGAGAGAGTATTAACTAATGGGTGTTGTGTTGTTTTTTTTCGGTAGAAAGGGTTGAAGAATGTGTTTGACGAGGCAATCCTGGCGGCACTCGAGCCTCCAGAACCCGTGAAGCGCAGGCGGTGCGTGTTGCTGTAGGCACCTCCCTCTGCATTCTTCTTGCTGGAAACCTCCTACTTCTTGGCTGCCACGCTCTGGCAATACCTTCTTATTTGCTAACTATTTTTGTAATACTACAATTCTGTGCCTCGCTGTTTCATTCACAGAAGGATATTACTTCCGCAAGTACCATATCCTAAGTGTGATGTGTCATTTTAATTCCCGTCTTCCGGGACATGCCCTTTAGATACAAATTTAACATAGGTCTATAAAGGCTTATTGACATAAAGCAATAAAATTCTATGAATTAAAAAACAATCAAAAAAAGATTTGAATTATATCATTTGATGATTAAAAATATTCTATCAATTTAGAAGTTAATATAATATCAATTTAGAAGTTTGTAATTCTAAATTTCACCAAGAATGCACAATTAGTATCGTATTGTACTATTGCATTTAATATTAATAATTTTACAAACTAAATTTCTAAGATTAAAAACTCCTTTGGTCCTTTCCAAACTTATACAAAATACGCGATCAAATGAGTTTTGTCTTATTCAAAGAAAAGTAATGAAATCTTTGGGTGTCTAATGGTTTAGTTAACTGATTGCATACTTATTCCTTGTCTTGACATCGCCGATTTGTATTAACTATATTGCCGTCCTTCATGGCTTCATCAAAATTTGAAATTTTGATTAATCAACAAGAAAAATATCCTCTGAATGTTGAATGTGAGGAATATGCAATTTTTCATTTGTTGTATTTTTGTCTAAAATTACAACCTTTTGATGGTGCACATTGTACATGATGCATTCAACTAGTTCTTATATAACAGTGCAATCAACCCACATACCTTAGAGCCTGTCAATCAACTCTTTTTAAATGTTAAACCCATTTTTAGCCTTCAAAATTGTGCTAAGATAAACTTGAATTTTTTATCGTAGAAATTAATTTATGCAATATCTTTTAGCATAAAATGATATTTTAAAGTCATAAACAGATAAGATATTATTTGTATGCAAAGTTGAATTTTGAGTCTTTTACCGTAAAGAAATTTTACATCTCTTAAAATATTCACAAAACATTTGATTTAACTGATTTGTGACTCGATTTATGGTGAATACTATCCATTAAAAAAAATCTTAGCAAATACCACTGATTTAGTGAACATAAATTCTTCAATAGAGTGGCATTTGTTGAGTAGGTATTTGTATTAACAGGTGAGTCAGTGAGCTAATCCAAGATAGATTCATAAATCCTCAATAATTGGCAGAGGCATTGCTCAGCAGCCAATTAAACGGTGGTTCTCGGAGCATCTCCATTTGTGAACAAGAGTTAACTGATATCTCTCAGTCAGTTATCTCGTGCAGATCAGTAAGATCCGGTCATTCGCGAACGGCTCATTTCAATCCACATATCGCTCACTATTTTCAACGTCATAAATCAAAAAACTTGATTTTTCAGGAGATCGTTTTTAAAGTTTAAAAATATAATAAAATATATTAAAAATAAAGTTCAAGCCACTTATTGAATTTTTTACTGTGCTACAGATCTTTTAAGGTAAAACCTGAAGGTTTTTTCTCTATTCGAAAAATATTTAGTATATTTAAAAAAATTATTAAACAATACCTTCTCATCAAAATGCAAAAACAAATATCTGTCAAATTCTGCCCTGTAGCGGGTAAATATTAAGTTAAAAATATGCCGCTTTTGCTGGAATATAGTACATTTTATGGGCATTCCGAAAACATGCACAACTGAAAATCGTCAATTTTTTATATATGACGTTGTTAAAAGGAGTGAGCGATATGGTAAGTAACCAGCCCCATATATATATAAACTTATAATTTTCCATGTGATTATGTATTGTATAAACGTTTAAGCCGTAACTCACAAATAAGTAGAAACGCAACCAAGTATTGTAAATTGTTTTTGTGTATTTTCTCAAGGATCTAATATTATCACAAAACTATTTAATTATAAAAGACTAAGTGTGTTTTAAAATATTGGATAGGTCATTGTGCATGTACAACTTCTCTGTTTACGCAATTGATTGGTTCCTGAATATCAAGTAAAAAGTATGCAGTATACAAATTGTGTTTCAGGTCCGCATTGAGTAATCCAAGCATTTGTGAGGATATGAGTTGAAAAAAATCCTAGTAAGTTCGTAGCAAAACTTCATTTACAATTCCTCCTTTTTCATAGAATAATGATAATTTCGGAAATATTTTTTTTGTGAACTCTAAGGTTATCTCAACATTTTCACATTATTTTTAAAAATATATATTAATATGTATTTTAAGAAAAATAATGTGAAAATGTTGAGATAACCTTACTATAGCTTACAAGGCTTGTGGAAATTGTGTCACTTTACTAATAATTTTTATTCATTGAAAAAGATATAATTTATGGACATTTATCAATCTTCTATTCGTAAATCATAAAAGGCTGCACTTTGTACATTAGCAACCTACTCACTCGGATTTTTGCCGAATTATAGCGAACTTATCCGAGCCTTTACATTCCGGAGTACTTCCTGAGTAAAATTATGGCTAGCGCATAAGTACACTAAGAAAAGAAGAAAAACGTTTCTTATAAATATAAAAAATTATTTGTTATACATCCTCAGAAATATTTGGTAAAAATAATTTGGTATGGGTTTGGAACACGGTGTGTAAATTTTTTTATATGTAATTTAAATGGGACTGATTTTGAACAAACATAAATAAACTTTATTTGGAACATGTTAGGTAAATAATGTAATTCGTGTATATAAAAATTTATGGAAAGCCCTGTACAAGAGGATTAGACATATATCTAATTTATTTCAGTACTTTAATATGATTATTTTAAAATTCATTCCAATGTGTAAGGAGATGTGTTGTAAACATTTGAATGTTTGTTTATTCCTTAATTCATTTCCACCCCCGCAATGTATACTATTAACCATAAATGGACAATATTGAGTTTTCATATCTTAAGTTCCAACTAACTTGGGCTACTCAGTACAAATGTACCGTACAAGATAAGTGTAAAATTGTATTTTGCGACTTATGTGCGCAATAGCGCGTACGAGGGCTCGAAGGATTCATTCCAGAAATGAACAACTTATTTTATTTTATGTAATAGTATAGAGTTCAATAGGGCAAGTCAGTTGTCTGGTTTTTAATTGATACGAAATATTGAACTATTTTTGCTTCCAATTCTTTAACTAAAGTTGTAATTTTATAATGTTTGTAATTTAGGTATATTATCTAATCCAGCAATAACAATATTACCCACCAATGGGGTTCATATGTATGTTTTGCTTTTATCCTAAACAACTCATTTATTTTTTAATTGCTTGTAAGAATGCTGCGAACTGTAGTATGTATATTTTTGGTACGGACTATTCTTAATTGTAGTAATATGTTCCATCTCAGTGTTTTACAACACTGCAAAAATAATCAACATCATAAGAAAACTTCAGTTGTATTTTTCTGAATAATATTAAGAATATAGTGATGATTTAAAAAGTATTAAACTACATCAGAAAAAAATATCGACTGAATTTCTCTTTGTCAAGTTGTTCTAGATTAGGTACATCAAAATCATAAATCTTAGAAAGTTTGAGAAATTTTTAAAGAAAATCAATGGTAAATAAGTTACATATAATTGTAATGAATATAATATAGATCCCTCTTTCTGTTTCTACCATTTATAGAAATTTAAAAAAAATTGACATGCTAGTATCTAGATTTATATATAATATGTGGCAATAATTAAATGGACTCGTCACCATTATCCATCCATGCATTGTTCAATTTAGTAAATTTAATGATACAATCAATTATAAACACAATTTTTACGCTTTATAAATTTGATTTTTCGTAAATGAATTAAGTGCCTCTTGCATTATTTGACATTTACTCCAATTACATTGGTGTTTATAAATACCAATCATTTGAAGTGTGCATCAATTTGCAACTCGGCTCATGCTAAGTTATGAGTATGTGTAATAAGTACACACAGTGACATCGCTTATTGGCGATTCGCTTTTTCAATTTACACCTATAAATTGAACAAAATACAGAATTATGGTAGATAAACCGGTCACATGCAAAGTTTGAAAGAAACTGGTCACCTTATATTAATGTCAATTTGAGAACACGATGACCTGTCACGTGATTTCACTTAGTTGAACAGCAGCAGTGATCAATCTGCATAATATACTGAAGGGCAATATTCGCATAATAATATAAACTTTGTATACATCGAAGGACAATATTCAGCCGACCTTGTCTCCATGCCCGAGTATTATATCCTTTGTGAAAAGTGACGCCTTTTGGCTTTTGTAAGGAACAGTTTTTAGATCAAGTATTAAACATTGTTATTTCTAAAAGTAATGTATATAATCTAAGACTAAATTACAATAAGTAATGAGGTATTTCCACTTTTTTGGCCCATTTTATCATTGTTTAATTGGCATTCATTTTAAATCTACTAATTCAAGTTTTTTTTATTGTTATCACAGACAGATGTGTAAAAAAAAACAAATACCATATACAATAATTTTTAAAAACATTTAAGTACATTCTTGTATTTCAAAGGTGTTTTACAATGATGAATAATTTATCTATATGCATTTGGAAATCAAATGTGATGGCTTACTACACTGAAAAATGGGCCTTTTTAGTATTAAGAAGAAAAAAGTTATGGGAATGAAAAAATAAGAACTACATAAACATACAATTTTTTTTTGTAATATATTGTATTTTATACACCATGTGCCATAAAATTCCATAAAAATAAACGCTTTATAAATATTTTTCATTATCTAAAGAACCATGTGGTAATTCCTAATATAATTTAATTATTGTCTTTGATTTGTAATTTTACTTTTTACATTGCAAACATTAACTTATTGATAAACAATTACGGTATACTTGCAGTGGTTGACCTCTAAAGTCATTTAGCAATATAATAATTGTTTATAAGGGAGGAAGAAAATAATAATTGGTATTCATTTACAAACTTGTATATTCCCCTTCCTTTTCAATGCTGGGTCCAGAAATTCAGGATTTACACCTATTAATAAATTCTACTTGTTGGAAATGTTTCCATGATCTTAATAACCATAACGCACTTCTAATATATTAGCTCTGATTAAAATCTCTCATTGAAAGAATAGCGGCTGAAATTTTATTAACACACTGAGTAGGTGATGATCATATGTACATATTGTGTCTTAAGTTTTTATTTTACATGCATAAACAGTAAGCTTACTGCTATAACTGACTTTTTAATGAATTAATAACAAAAAAAAAAACAAAAAAAAACAATTTTTGTGAGTTAACATTAACACACGAGTTAACACGAAATACTTTGATATTGATTGGGAATATAAGTTTTTAATTTCGTAAAAAGATTTAAACCTTAACCAAACTATTAAAGCAATGTTTTACTGATTTTAGAAAAATTGATATTAAAACATTGCTGAATGTTTGGACATTTGTACAACGCAACAAGATATGTATATGGATAAGGAAATCTAAATGCTGTAAAGTCAAATAATCGCTGTCAAATTACAGTCAACCAAAAGTTAGATTTTCATTTCCCACTGACAGGCTCAGTCTGGGGTATGGGATCTAACTTGGGGTACCGTCACAATAGATCTATACAGGTTGGAGATTTGTTGAGAGCCTTGACAGGATAATATGAGAACGTTCCCACATGTACTTGTAGTGTGTTGAAGAAAACAGTTATATTTTATATTTACAAAAGAGACAATATATTTTTTCAATGCGCATGGGTGTATATTATTTTATTTATCTGGTAATTACTTTATTTATTGGAATTTATTATATGTATGATTAATATCCTGTTAATTAAAATATTTATATACTTCGGTGGAAATTCTTTTATAATCGTAAATAACCTGGTTAGATTAATAAAGTTATATACATTTATCTTTTACTAAAATACAAAATGAATATTTATTTACCTACTCCTACTCCAAAAAAATCCTTACAGAAATATATAAGTAGCTCAACTTATGCGTAATCCTGGTTGGAGATGATTGACAAAATGTCATCATATTATTTATTAAATCAGACACTGGATTATTTACCTTACGGATGAGATGTGAATTTATAGGTGTCTGAACTCGATATAAGACTCCTTATATGAAAGAACATGGAAGTCTAATACTTCACCAAGTTTTCAACTGGTGGTGCTACAATCAGCCATACTTCCAAATGTATAATGAAAATCATACCCACACGTGGAAGGTTCTGAGACTTGCATATATACAGGTTTCAATAATTAATGCAAGATGGAGATTCAATAATGGGCAGAATGGTGAATATTCCACAAGCGTACAAAGTGATCGCTTAGGCCAGTTAAACGCCGAATCGTAATCCCTGGGATGCTCAGATTTCCATCTTTCCAATAAAGATGAATGATAGATGTTTGAGGCACCTATAAATTGACAAAATTATTTATTGTATCAAGAAGCTCAATTATATTCAAGTAAACGTGTTAATAATTACTCCCAACACAATTCAACAGATGTGTCCATTAACCTTTAGTAGTTCATGCAGCGCGTGCAATAAGGGTAGCGCCCTGCCGAAGCATTTTTAATGAAAATATTAGTGCGACTTGCTACCCATGCGTAGCTATTATAAAAATAATTATATCTTAAAATTAGTCATCCTATTTAGGTAATATAAAAAGAATTATGAGAATAAAAGATTTTTTATAATTTGCCGTAATAAAGCAGCTTTGTTTTATTACAGTCCTCCTAATAAAACCCAACGCATCTCCCAGGAGTCATCCTTGTAATGCAGGTATAAACACTAATATTACACACCACGACTAAAACGTTTATCGGAACCAAAAGTAAAATGATGGATCGGTATCTCGAAAGACATTATCTACATAAGCTAATCTTCATATTTTGAATATTATTGTCATTGAGGGTTGTCAGAAAAGTTTCCGACCTAACAATGATACAAGTCTTTTTTTTCAAATTTATTATTATTTTTCTACATAATCACCTTTTACATATATACACTTCTCCCAGTGATGCTTCCATCTCTTCAACCTGTCCAAATAGTAGTTGGCGTCTTTCCCTGCAAAATACTCATTAACGAAGGTGATGGCCCCTCATTCGATGAAAATCTCTGTCCTCCGAGTGAAATTTTTAGCTTAGGGAACAAAAGTCGCTCGGGGCTAGATCTGATGAGTAAGGAGGTGGTCAAGTAGTTCAAACCGTAATTTGTGAATATTTGCCATAGCAACCGCTGAGGTGTGAGAAGGCGCATTGTCTTGATGAAACTTTTTTTTTTCTTTTGCAAATGTGGCCGTTTTTCCATAACTTCTGTATTCAACTTATCGAGTAATGATGCGTAGTATGCTCCTGTAATAGTTTTTGCTTTTTCTAGGTAATCTATGAAAATAACTCTGTGACTAATCCAGAAAACAGTCGCCATCACTTTCCTAGCCGAAGGAACAGTTTTTGCCTTTTTGGGACCGATTCCCCCTTCGCAGTCCACTGTTTGGACTGTATTTTTGTTTCTGGAGCAGCATGGTGTATCCAAGTTTCATCTACAGTTATTAATCGGCGCCAAAAGCTTTCAGCTGCCCAAAATTTACAGTAGTAAATGATGGAGCAGAGTCCCCGTATACAGCATCCAACTTGTCTTTAATTTGTGTAGGCGTGTTGCCTTTCAAAAACAAATATTTTATGACTGCTCGATACTCAATTTTTTCTATTTAAAAAAAAAACGCTCACGGCAACTCACTCAAACGACTGTCAAACAATAACTGTGCGTCCAAAATGGCTGAAATTTTGGTGAGTGCCTTTCAACGCATGCGCAAACACATTCTCCAGTTTTTATTGACAACTTCTACCATCTTCATGTTGAGGTCGGAAACATTTCAGACAGCCCTTGTACAGTGTAATCCTATTGGATTACACAGATTTACGAGGGCTGTCTGAAATGTTTCCGTCCTCAATATGAACGCTATTACAAAACGCATCTCTATCACTGATCCTGTATGAGACCGGTGGGCATTGAACGATGCAAATCCGCGGTCCCGTAAAGGACCACTGGGCGGCTAAAGATTAAATAAGAAGAAATTATCTTATCAAAGATGAAGAAGAATATGGAAGTCTGGGCATTTACGGGGCTGACGACCGTCATAGGCTGGTTTAAGTGATCACTTAACACATGTGTAACATTCACCATTTGTACCCATTTTTGACAACCACACTACTAAACCAGCCTATGACGGTCCTCAGCCCTGTAAATGCCCAGACTTCCATATTCTTCTTCATCTTTGATGAGATGTCAAAAATAATATGAAAAATAACTCCTATAATTGGAGATAATCCTGATTTGTGACCAAGTATTTGGACACACTCAAAATGTTGTAAAGAAATTATCTATAATTCCACAGTTCACTGCAATATTCTTAGAGATTGTGATTTTTTCTATTCCTGCAAGTGATTTTTTTTACATGGCTGCCTAAAGTATGGATGGATTAATATGAATAGACTTATTTTAAGGAAGCACCATCTGCAGTTGACAACCATCCGCAATGATGAGGACCTCAACAAACTGCTCGCTGGCATGACCATCGCACAGGGAGGCATCCTGTCAACATGTTGGCCATTTTCCCAGCTTAAGAAGACCGAAAAGTAATGGCTCTTTGTTTCTTCCCCAGACTCCAGCTACCCTGTGACCGATTGACATTATCATCATCATCCATGTCTTTATAAGCACCCTTGAGGTAATATTTTACAAAAATGGCAGTATATATTATTATTAAACCATATCCGCTCCCCAGGTGGAGTATATGGAGTCCACAAACTGTCTCCAGGTTTTTCTGTCGGCTGCCAACTCCCTTACATCCTCCCAAGTCAGATCCGCGTCCCAAAGTTCTGACGAGAACTGCCAATGAATTGTCAGCAGTGGTCGTCCTGGGCGGTGCGAACCTGATGCCTTGTAAAATAGGCAAGCTTGATTAAGGCTCTCAGGAAGCATGCGGAGTACATGGCCAAGCCAACTGAATCGCCTGTTCTTGACGACAGTTGTGACCAAGATTTGCTGCGTCCTACGCCTTATCTCTTCATTTCTCACAAAGTCAAACCACCGCATGCCTAAAATTCTCCGCAGACACTTATTCTCAAAGCTTAGTACACAGCTGCTCTGTGAGCCCTTGTAAGGTGCCATGTTTCACAGCCGTATAAGAGAACAGGAGCAATGCAGCCATTTTATAGGCAGCATTTGGTCTTCACCGAGTACAAATCCGATCTCCAGACAGCCTTCATACTGTTAAATGCGGACCCTGCGAGTCCTAATCACACTCCCAGTTCCTTTTTAAGGCTGTCATTTTCAGTCGTGTACACTCCCAAGTACTTGAAACTCTCGACCTTTTCGATGCGCTGGTTACTCAACATCAAGGGATGTTGGGCATCTAGGCATGAGCTGTTACACAGCAAATGGGTTTTTGCAACATTTATTGTAAGCCCCATGTGCGTACAGTACCTATTTACCCTGTCGACGATTAATTGAAGACCCTCAACGGAGTCATCAATTATAACCGGAATTTCCAGGAGGGGGAGATGGTTATACCTCGGTCAGATGATAATGACTTTTGAAGAATGAAATCCATGAGGATGATAAAGAGAAACGGCGCAAGGACGCAGCCTTGTCTGACTACCGTAGAGACCCCAAACCGATCCGTGACAACATCGTCAACTCTCATACAGCATTCAGTATTAAGGTGAAGGGACTTAATTAGCTCCACTAATTTCCTAGGCACCCCATAAACTTCCAGTACTTTCCAGATTGTAGGCCTGTGCGGACTATCAAACGCTTTCTCATAGTCTACAAAACCCATCGCCAAAGAACTGTTAAATTCCTGGCTCTGCTGTAGAATGTGCCGAATATTATGGATTTAATCCGCACATGACCTAACAGGCAGAAACCCTGCCTGGTTTTCTCTGAGCACCTGCATAATGGGGGCTCGGATTCTCTGCAAGATTACGTGGGCAAGCACCTTCCCAGGTACGCTGAGTAGCGTAATGCCGCAGTAGTTGTCACAGTTAAATGGATATATGGCAGTATACAAATGGATATATGGCGTCCACTTTATGTGTTTTCAATAATAAACAGTATCAGAGCAGTCTGCGAAATATTTTATTTGTCAGCAGCAAAACCTACATTAGAAATTAAATCTAGGTTATTCCTGTTCTTGGGTAAACACTATATTCATTTTCTATGCGTAATTCAAGAGGACTACTAACATACAAATAATGAACCATATTCAGGATAATAAAAATCACTACCGAACTGAACAAAGTGGATAAAATTTGTGTTAGTTTTGGCAGGTTACCTACCGTATTTAATATAACAGAATGGACATCTTCACTTTCTCGACATTCTGAGAAAGCAGGAAATTAGGTGTTGAGTGCAGCAACTCTTGGTCACAACTGCCGCCAAGAAAAGGCCATTTAGTAGACCATGTACTTCACATGCCTCCCGAGAGCATGAAGATGCCTTTTTTACAAGGCGTCAGTTTCCCGCCGCCCAAGACGCCCATGTTTATTTCTAGTGTTTTGTTTTTGAAGAATATTACATTTGTCCAAGTTGGAGGTGGGCATTGCATACATTTAGTTAACAAACTATGAGACATTTTCGTTGCGCCAAAGATGAAATTTAAGAAGAGATTTTTTGCAATAATGGCACAGAATATTAAGAAATGATTTTACCACATTTTAAATTTGAATTATTTATGTTTAAATCACGGTATTTATTGCTATAGTAACCCATAAAGTCCTGGTAGTCAAAGGGTTAAAATTATGTTCTTGTAGTGTCAGGAATATAGGTTATTAAAACTCATTACTAAACGCTATAATTTATTTCAATCATGTATACAAAGATAATTTTCTATTTTATTTGTAAATGATGAAGTTCGCTATCTGAAATAATACAGAAAGTATTATAAATCTATTTAATTCATTTGGCAGTAAATCATTTGCTGTTTTTTTTTACATTGTATAATTGATTTTGACTGTTTAACAATATTATGTCTGTATTAACTTGTAAATATATAAAATTTCATCAATTAATTACAATTTTATTTTATAAAAATAGAAATTCATTTAGATGCAGTTTGGTAAAGAAGCTGATAAATATAATTATGTGTTTAAACTAAATTATAATCATGTGGTTAAAAATATTCCACTGTACCGAGCAAGGAAGGGGTTACTGAAGTTTTTTGAAAAAATTGGATAATAAATTATTGCCATGTCTGATTCACGTTTTATTCACTAAATATGTGAAGAAAATCTAAAATACTAAGGAATGTGGCTTTTATAGATACCCCCTTTGCTTCTAGTATGCACTATTATATACTATTATATAGCAGCAGATCAGTTGACATAAAGTAGCTTATGAGAAATTTTATAATAAAATACAATGTACATAGCACTGACCAATTATAAAATATAAATTCATTTATTAATTTCAAAAATAAATAAATTTGTAAATCACTTCTGGGGCGTCGTAACATTTGGTGGTATTTTCATACATTTATCTTTTTACCATAAACTCTATTTACGAAGACATCTACATTAAAAACTCATTAAATCCAACAACTATAATTTTGATTGTGCAATCATCCAAAAAATATTGGTTTCATTATCTTTTTTACAAAACATTATATATATATATATATATATATATATATATATATATATATATATATATATATATATATATATATATATATATATATATATATATATATATATATATATATGTGTGTAAACTATTAAAAACCTACTGCTTTAATATTTCAAGTAATTCATATTATTAATATAAATAAATTTGAACTTAAAAAATACCAGTTTTTAGGAAATTTTCTTCAATGTAATGTAAATTTACATAATTTATTTTGGATAAATAATACCATATTTAAGTAAAGTTTAGAGTAAAAGACTATGTTTACAGAAATACTAGGATACGATGCCCCTTAAACAGAAATATTAAAATATTATTACGTATCGTCCACTTGATCTGTGAAGTGACTCCAACTGAGCTTATCGTACAGAAGAGACTAAGAACATTTTAATTTAACATGCAAATGGAATTTATTCAATCGAAAAATGGAAATAACATTGGTAAATCTTAAATATATAAATTATCATTAATAATTTTATCAGTCGTAAGTCGAAAATTGCTTTCTTGTTTTGTGGCACATGCTAGTCTGAATCGCCAGCTCTATCAATATGCAAATTGCCGTATGTTTTTAATTTGATTTTTCGCGTATAAAAATATGTATGACTAAACAATACTATCTTCCTAAAATAAATGCAAAGTATTTCTCCGCATCACTGATAATGCTTAACATTTTGAGTGTGTCCAAATACTTGTTCACAAAATCTGGATTATCTCCAATTACAGGTGTTATTTTCATATTATTTTTGACATCTCATCAAAGATGTAGTGTGGTTGTCAATAATGGGTAGAATTGGTGAATGTTACACGTGTGTAAAGTGATCACTTAAACCAGCCTATGACGGTCGTCAGCCCCGTAAATGCCCAAACTTCCATATTCTTCTTCATCTTTGATTAGATGTCAAAAATAATATGATAATGCTTAATATTAAATTACTATGTTTTTACTCTCTCTTGTAAAGTTGCCCAGCTATTTGTGATAAGCCAATATGAATAGTAATTGATCAATTTATTAAAAAACCTTATTAATGGTTTTAAAATATGAAAGGATTGTAATTGCGAGTAAATTTAATCACAATTAAGGTTTTTAACATATCTTGATTGCATTGATTTGTAAAAAAGTGATTTATAAGATATTGCTTACTTAAGACATGATATTGCTTACAGTGTAGATATGATATACAAAATTATTATAAATTTACACATAGAGATGTTTATTGCATGGAAATATAATCTTAAAAATGATATGCACAGTTTGTATGAAACTGTAAAGTATTGCAATTTAGAAATTAATATATATATATATATATATATATATATATATATATATATATATATATATATATATATATATATATATATATATATATATATTTATGTTTATATTTATGTGTGTTGAAATAAGGACTTTTGTTTTCTATGAATTACATATTATGCTTTTATTTCAACAATTCTTATTTCATAAATTTTTTACCAAAAATTAACATCCAACTAAAATTTCATTTCATTTCAAATTGTATTCATTTCATTTCAAATTGTATTTGTCAAATAATTATATGCTCAACCCCTTTGCATTTGAAGATCATTTTAAAAAGTTTTATTAGGAGCAGTAAGTATCGCGCTATAACAACATATCTAACTCTCACAAATAGTAGTGAGAGCGCATAATTAGTGCATGGCTCGTCGTGGGCAAGAACCAGGCATTCAGTGCAAAGGGTTGATAATTAGTCGATGCAGGCAAATCAAATGTATTTATTTACATAGCTGAAAAATACAGCACATATGTTCAACATGCATAGTGGAAAATCTGATACTTAAATATAAAAATCCCTTGCTATTCTGAAATTTCTGGTGTCCTAGTTGTTTTTCAGTGTAACAAGTTGGTTTCAATCACTGATATATGACAAATTTTGAAATATAAGATTAACGATGAAATTACTAATGACCTTTATCTGCATCCAATGGTGCATAGGACACTGCATCAAAATGGTGTAATGTTAATTATATGTTCTATTATATGAAGGCAGGTTAATTTTATTGTTTATTATATCAGTCCTGCACTTCAGATACCAGTCCTGGGTAATATTAAAGTGGGAAAAACACTCATATTCAATTTGACCCCCCCCTCTGAGATTCGAACCCAGGACCAGCGGCATGTTAGCCAAATGTGCTAATCACTACACTATAGAGGTGGACTAAATACGATAAAACACATTACATCCAAAATACCAGTATGGCAATAAAAAAAAATTACAAACTACGTCAAAATATTGCGAACATGGAAAATTATACCTGAAACTGTACATGTAATAACAATAAGGCACATTCTAGACGATTGTATAAATGATAATAAAACTCCACAAACTAGTACAGTCTGTCATTAAAAAGTGTAGAAAATGGAAATTTCAGAACTATATAAAACCAGTTTTTACTAGCAATGCCAAATTGTTTATGCGTAGCTTGGGTATTTTGCACTAGTAGTTGTTTTATGATTGTTAATTTGAGAATTGAAATATTAACATTGTATAAGTATACATATATTGCTAGAAGAATTGCACCAATAATTTTTTTTTTTTTTTTTTTTTTTTTAATATTTTTTGCAAATTCCAGTGTGGTAGAATTAAAAATCGAATGCATAATGTTTTAAGAAGAGTTTTAACAAACAAAAAATGTATCACAAAAGGAGCTTTTTGGTATTAATCCGCTCTACCATCTGGACTTCAGTATAATGAATTGCATAAGTGCGACAAAAAAAATACTCAAATTAGCCAGAAATTGGCCAAAAAAGAATATGGGTTCTAAATTAGAGATAAAAAAAATTGTTTGCGCAAAATTCATATAATAGAATGCTTGTAAAAGGTTGCTAAATGCAAGGAAATTTAAAAGATGAAAAAAGGTACATTTGCGCAAATGAATAGCGAGGGAGTATGAACATGCTCTATTTACCTACTACATAATAATACATTGGGTAAAAAAAAAACTAAAATTAATCGCTGAAACTTAAAATAAAATACACCCTTTTTATCCGGTAATGTTTACTAATTATATCCAGGATTGTACTGTGTCAAGGAAAACAGTGCGCAGTCTATGTTCTGCATCAGCACAGACGGTCCTGCAAACAGCCCTGACACTCCGTTCGGAACGTAAGTTGGAACTGTGCATTTACTTTGGGGGGCCACTGAAAACAAAACACTTTTTTTAATACAGCTAGATGTGGGGCTATGCAAAACTGTAAGGTAAACTGCTGTAGCCCAAACCATGTCCCAACATAAATTTATATTACCATATAACATTATAACCAACCCCTGAATCTTGGGGCTATCAGAAATCTCACTGAATTATGGTCTTAACTGAAAACCCACCTTTTCAGAATCTCTTATTCACTGTAACTGATTTACAATGCGTATCAAATATTCAGAGTTTGCTGTAAATGGTGATTATGGAGTGCGTAGTACCCAGATAGAGGATCAGAGGAACATATTCACACTCACAACTCAAAGATGTCATGCTTCTAAACATTATAACTTTTGCTAGAGTATTAGCAGTCTATTTAATTGTCAATAACTATAATTAGAGTTGGATTTAAGTTCTTTGTACAGCAGCCCCAAGGTGATATTACTTAGATAATTGTACATTACGCTACCTGGTCGTGTAGTTGCTGACGTATTGGAAGCATTACTAGCAGCAGTCACAGAGCGGGTAATGCTCGTGTTGGAGTTAGTAGATACCGTTGGGGAAGTTGCCTGAAACACAACACAGATTCTAAACACAAAACTTCACAAAACAGTTCTCAAAAACTAGTAGATCAAGGCATTATTGATTAAATTTAAGTTTGTCATAACTAAAGATGTTGGCAGATGTTTGGGATAGTTGCCAAAAATAAACAAAAAAAAAAAAAAACTTCACACAAAACACAAAACTTCACAAAACAGTTCTCAAAAACTAGTAGATCAAGGCATTATTGATTAAATTTAAGTTTGTCATAACTAAAGATGTTGGCAGATGTTTGGGATAGTTGCCAAAAATAAACAAAAAAAAAAAAAAAAAAAAAAAAGGCTTTAAGAGTAATGTCATTGAAAGTGAGGCAGCTCGATAGAATGCTACAAGAATTTGAATAATCATTATGCCCGTTGTGAGAGATTTACATTAGACAAAACGCGAGACGTGCGGATCCTGGTTTGGAGTGAATGAAGATGTGCTGAGAGTCTCTGGGATTATCGGGTATTGACACTGGGCAAAACTAACACCCCAGGGTCATGCCGCTTTGAGCGTATGAATCAGCCCACTTTGTTTGTTATATGACCATTGATTTGACATTAACTTTGTGGAATAACATACATATTAGTATTGTATAATATTAACTCAATAAAGTATTCTTCTCGAAACTAGAAATGTCTACATAAATAAATGAACAGGAAGTTTACCTCTGGTTTAGTCTGTCCGACGCGAGCTACCCTGTGTGGCCCATTGTCCCTGCTGGGATTATTCACAGAGTTAGCTGCAAACGGTCTCGGCTGGTCATCCTGCTCGTAGTGACTCTGCATCCGGCGGTGAGCTTGAAGAGCTGTACCCTGCATCAGAAGAGTCTCTTGTGATTAATAAACAAAACTTATTTACATGATGTAATTGCAAATATTAAAAATGCAACAGTAGTGCAAAAGTACAGTACATTTATTTCGCATCTTGGAGAATATGATCTTTGAACACTTAGGAAAAATGCATAGGTGAAACAATATAATATAATTGTATATACACTTGTCTCTCGGTAGTCAGGAAAATAGCAAAACCACAAATATTGGGCCTACTCTAAAAAAATAGTTTAAAGGTCATTAATTTAAGTAATAATTTGTATTTTGCCATAATTTGATAAATATTGCCAAATTCTGTCATTTAAAAAACAAATATATTTGTCACAAAGTTATGAAAAAATAATGAAAAAATTTACAGTCACTATTTATTTTATTATAACATTTATAAAGCAGATTTTACCCATTCACTGCTTTTGTTAATGAAAATTGGCATACATCACTTTTCAGGATTTTTTTCTCTGTTTTTCCTATTTTGAAATATTTTTCTAATTTTAGCTCCTTCCATTAAAGGGCTTTTAAAGTATTTGAGTAATCAAACAGTAGTAAATAAATTGCTGTTGTTTCACAGAAAAAATCATCAATATTTTATAATAATTGGAAAAAATAGGAAGACACCCAAGAATTTGCTAAATTCTGAATAATAAATCTGAAAATACCGAGAGACTTGTATGTACTCACCAAGAAACATAACTAGTTTGCAAATAATACAATACATATCGCAGCATCTCACTGTGAGATAACGCATAAATATTAAGCTATTTTGTTTTTATTATTTGGGAAACATAGCAGAGATAATAAGCATACATACTTGTAGAAGGGATCCGTCTCCATAGAACAAATTATGGTTTGAATAGTTCTATGTGTCGTTTGTGTCATGTTGCAGACTCGAGACAGGGTCTGGACTTTTGCAGTGAATTACTGAATGAATAGTCTAGATCCCGTCTTTCTTGTTGTATTTTTTGTTTTTAATTTTCTGTAAACCTTGTTCTCTAAAATATGTATCCTGTATAATGATTGTTTTATAATGGACTTAGTCCATAAATAGGTAAATAGAATAAAAAAATAGAATGTACCAGTGAAGCATCCTTAATTGGATATAAACATAAATGTATATTGATAAATAAAATTGAAAGATAAAAATGAAGTAAATACAAAATATGTACATATTTTAACAAGTTAAATGAGTAGAAAATAATAGATAGTATAATAAATATATATGCTGTATATACATGCCTGGAGTATCACGTGATACACCTGGATGTTGGGAATTTGGAAGTCATAGAGGATCGCAATAACCGAAACGAGATAACTTTCAGAGTATGTAATAGTGAAACCACGTATGAGTTGAACAAAACAATGTACGCAAAAAAAAAAAAAAATTTCAGGTAGTACGTTTCAAAGTTATCTTTTTCTGTCAACTGTCAGTGCTGAAATTGTATTACCCAAGCGATATTTTTTATGTAGTTAACGGTGTTGATTTAAAAAAAAAATTAAACACTTTTAATTAACCATTTAATGAGTTTTATTTCTTATGGTAGGGACTGACCGGAGCCATTTCGAAAACTAACAGTTGTTTTCATCTAAAGGTGAAAATTAAAACAATGAGCAAAAAATATTTAGGTGTGTATATAGAGGTTGATAGGGTAATAAATAGAGGGGGAGGGGGAGTATTCATTTTCACCTGTAGATGAAAACATGTGTTAATTTTTTAAACTAGTCAAATTTAATAAATAAAGCTCATAAAGTGGTTTGTTGCAAGTGTTTAATTTAAAAAAAAATCAACATGTCATTCCACAAAGTTGATGCGGAATCAATAAAAAATAAAGTAATGGTGTAATTGAATGCACGCATACGATCAGATAATCCGGATTGGTTACCTGAATGAATCGATCCCCACAAACTCCACACACATAGGGTTTGTCTCCCGTATGGCGACGCACGTGAAGTGTCAAGTCATTGGACTGAGTGAATGCCCGGTCGCAGAATGTGCACTTGTACGGCCTCTGTCCCGTGTGTATGCGCATGTGGCGAACCAATTTGTTGGAGCGAGAGAATCCTGAAATAAAACAGAAAGATGTGATGTGACGTTGTCAATCCCCACGCACGATTCAAACTGATTCAGCTCGTAATATTAAGAAAATAAATAATTTTTAAAAATTACAAAACAATTACTATATGTTGAATGTAATATTCCTCCTGTCTGATAATAGTCTATCATTTATGGATATTTTTTTCACAATTATTATTTCATGAAAGGATCTCAGCTGCCTGGGATCTTTCATTTTAATGAACACAAGGCTGCGAAAATACGGTCAGAAGAAGACGGCAAAATCAGAAATAATGATTATGTAATCCTAGAGTTGTTTTTCATGAATATCTGCTAATACTACTGCAAATGGTATAAATAAAGTAAGCAAATTATTAATTTGACTATTTTTTTTAAATATTATAAAAACTTTTTTATTACCTTTTCCGCAGATAGTACACAAGCATGGCTTCTCGCCTGTGTGGGTCCTTCGGTGACACTGCAAGTCAGAGGAACGAGGGAATCCTGCACAAAAAATAAAAACTACTCAATAAATGCTCAAAAATAGTTCATTGACAAACATGGTCTCATTTGTTTTAATCCGTTGCTCTTTAAAGTTTGATTGTTATGTACATACTGTGAAGACCGAGCATTTCCAGAATCACCCTGGCACTAAAACTACAAATAATTTAATATCATACTATTTTGAGAAATAAAAAGACCTATTGCCCTCTTCAGGGTTTAATTTATGAAGAGGGCAACAGGCTGTTGCCGATACTAGTTGGTTAATAAAAATGTGAGTGGATCAAAACACAAAGTCTTTTTATTTCTCAAAATAATATATCAATATGATCCACAAAGTTAATGCTTTCAATATTCAAAACATAATTTGATATTTCCTAATTTTCATTAGCTACTGCACTTGAATTTTTCAGCATTGAAATAATGATGACAAATTTGAATAAGTTTTGAACTGAAACTTCTTAATGTCAAGTTTTTTAGGCGCATTTCGTTACATGAGAGAGAAGAAAGATTTAGGGTATAAGAAGGAGAAAGAGACTTCTGATGCCATGGGAATGGAGCAAAAGAGAGCGACGTTAACCACAATACAAAGCAATGGAATAAGAGTGTTGCAGATGCGCGCATTGTAGATGTACACATCCAACAAATCAACATCAAAATTCTAAACAACATTTTGAGTGTGTCCAAATACTTGTTCACAAAATCTGGATTATCTCCAATTACAGGAGTTATTTTCATATTATAATAATAAAAATGAAAATGGTATTTTCTGGCGTTTCTCATATGTGTGAATATAATCCAGGATTCGGATCTCACATACTAATATAAGAGTTTCTGCTTAATAAAAAAGCTTCTTTACATCTCACCAATAGATTTCTCTAGTGAAGTTCTAGTGATTCAAGAACAAGGTTTCTAAATTGGTTCATATATATAGAACTTCCAAGAATTTGAGTAGTGTGGTTGTCAATAATGGGTAGAATTGGTGAATGTTACACGTGTGTAAAGTGATCACTTAAACCAGCCTATGACGGTCGTCAGCCCCGTAAATGCCCAGACTTCCATATTCTTCTTCATCTTTGATGAGATGTCAAAAAAAAAAAATATGAAAATTCTAAACTACAATAGATGCAATTTCTTCTCATTATCTCGAAAATATTGAATTACGGACATATTTCACAAACCATTAATATCACTACTACCAATTGAAACATTAACCAATGACAGTGTGACTATTGAATATAGAGATTATTTTTTATGTCAATTTTGTAATGTTGTATTTCTTTTGAGATGTTTTCTCTGTCTCTAAAATTGAATACATGTATCTTATTTATTTTTAAAGTTTCACTTCTATCACGTGTATTAGGGGTGGTGCAAGTGCGTTTAAAAAATATATTTATATTGATATCTCAACCAACATAGATGAAGAATAATATGCATGTCTGAGTATTTGCATGGCTTTCGATCTGTCATAGGATGGTTTAAGTGATCACTTTATACACATGTAACATTTACCATTCTTGAAAATCATAATACTCGAATTTCGGAAGTCGAATTTATGCTTTAATTGACACCTTTTCATATACTAGTTCTCGGCACCATCCATCGTTGATTTCAGACAGTTTTTTTTATATAAAAAAAACTTACTCCACATTCTTCTTCATCTAGTGGACAAACCCAGATTGGTGAACAAAGATTTGGACACACTCAAAATATTGTGACTATTTACTTATTTATCAATCAAATTCTATAATTATAATAATATGAACCTTGGTTTTACTTAGTAAGTAATAAACTCCGTTTTATTAAAGTTTTTTTTAAACTGTAAAACTAAGTAAATCATAAATACAGATTTCTCACTTAAAATTAAACGCCTTACAAATCGAATTGGATATTTAATAAATCATTTTAATTTAATTATAATGTAATTATAATTTAAAAATTTAATTATAAAACACTAAACCCTAAAAAACGTAAAGATTTTTAAATACACCCCCCACGTCAGTAGTTACGTGAAATTAAATCCAGCTCAGTAATTAAAGGTTAATGACCGCGTAATGAGACGGCCATTTTTTCAAAATGTCAAAATAGTACAATGGCGGGCAAGGTGTGATTACGCAAAAAATTAACAAAATGTGCAAACATCATTTTAAAAGTGAAAACTTCAAAATAACGCAGAAAACAGGTAAATGAATTGACTTTTAAAACTCTAATAACAAAGTAAAGGTTAAAAGTCGCAAATTCAGTGGCGGCAAGTGATAGATAGCCTTAAGGTGGAGACTGACCGCAGCATTTCGTCGTAACATCGCTCGCGGGGAGCATCAGCAAGCATCAGAAACTAAACTTAACTAAACTGGATGGGGCGCTCAGTTCGCTGTACTGACTACCCGAATGCTCGCATCGTAACATGTAACGTTACGACGAAATGCTCCGGTCAGTCCCCACCTTTAGCTTAAAAGGTACAGGTAAAAGAAATGCAATGCCATACATTTTCAATCAATGAAAATGATTCTATTCATAGTTGCTTGAAATAGCCGACTTTTATTTCCGAATGTTTATTTGTTTATTCACTGTTGACAAAATTCAACTTTATTATAACCTCAAACATTTTTGACAATCTATTTTATATTTGCATGAATTAAAAAAAATAAATACATTGAATAACCTACAAAACCTCTCTTTTGGATGTTTGTGTGTAGGTAGGATAGTGAGGAGAGAAAAGGTAGATATAACAAATTACATCACAAATATCAAGACAGATTGAACATAAACATTTAATACATGTATTTTGCAATGAATGGGAATTGAGCCCGCGATGCCAATTTCACAGTCGAGTGTCTGCCTAAATATGCTACGACACCTGCCTCTTCTATGTGTGTTTTTGACCTGCTTTGGTTATTTGTTTATCAAAGCGGGATAACATGATTGAAAACCGGAACATCAAAATATTCACACATCTAAGTATACCTAAGGGTGGTGACTGACCAGAGGATTTCATCATAATGTAACGTTGTATCATCACTCGCGGCGAGCATCCAAAACTACGGATGGAGCGCTCAGCTCGCTGTACTGACTATATGAATGCTTGCATCATAACATGTTACGTTACGACGAAATGGCTCCGGTCAGTCACCACACTAAGAGAACTTCACTGGTTGAAATGTCCAGAAAGAATGATCATCAAGCTTTGCTGGACAGTATTTAGGGCAATTCATGAAATGGCATCGGTATATTTCAGAGTTCTATTATCCTAAGATGATCAGCGGAAGAGAGTCAACCCTTCGATCAGCAAGAGGTATCGGTATCGGACTTTCGGTGCCCTAAGTAGTTCCTATACGAATTTCGGCAATAGGGCCTTTAATTTAATGATATTTTACAAGCGACAGGTATTTTACAGACAGATATATTTTTCACAACATAAGCAATTATTAAATTCACAACATTTTTGGTGTGTCCAAATCCTTATTCCCAAATCTCAACTTAATACATTTTGACATCTCAACACAGATGAAGAAGAATATGGATGTCTTAGTAAGTACAAGGCTTATGACCTGTCATAGGCATTTGACAATCAAGATAGCACAGCTTCTATACGATGCAGTGCCCTATGCACCATTGGGTGCGGATAAGGTTTAGTTATATATTTATATATAAATATATATATATATATATATATATATATATATATATATATATATATATATATATATATATATATATATATATATATATATATATATATATATATATATATATATATATATATATATATATATATATATATATATAGTTCCAAAAATTTGAGTAATGTGTTTTCAATCATAGGTGGAATGGTGAATGTTACACATGCATAAAGTGATCACTTAAAACAGCCTATGACAGATCGTAAGCCCTGTACATACATCCATATTCTTTTTCATCAGTGTTAAGATGTCGAAATGTAACTATTAAATTTTTCTGGTAAAAACTAGTGTCATCAAGAAAAATAATTTGCACTATACCCTATATAAACCTATAACTTCTGTTCCCATCAAATAGGGATGTATTATTGTAGGGATGTACATTTATCGCATTAAGCGTTATCATACTAAGCATTATCGATAAAAATTAAGAAAGGTGTGTTGAGATGGTTTGGACATGTAGAACGAATGAATGAGGAAAGAATGGTAAAACAAATTTGAGGCGAATGTAATTGGAAAAAGGAGCAGGGGAAGACCGAGAAAAACTTGGCACGATCAGATATGCCAAATACTTGAAAGTGGTCAGGTTAGGAGTCGTAACAATCAGCGGGTATGTATGAGGAGATGCATGAACGTGGAAGAGGCAAAGAATGTTTGCAAAGGCAGAGTGGTGTGGCGTTCTATTCTCTCTGCCTACCCCTGCGGTGAAGCGGCGTGATGGTTAGTTAGTTAGTTAGTTTTGTACATTTATTATATCTTTGTAAAATTACTGGTCAACTAGTACTGATTTATAATGATGATGACAGATAGCATACCTTTTTCACAGATATCACACTTATAGGGTTTCTCTCCTGTGTGTCGGCGCATATGTACTATCAGGTTTGAGGAATTAGAGAAAGATCTCCCACAGTAAACACACAAGCAGTTGGAATCCAGATCTTCTTTATTGGGTTCATGAACGCGAGTGTGTGATCTAAAATACAAGATTCGTTCATTTTAATGAAATTTGAAGACAAAACTGACTAGAGAGGCACATAATAATTTTATGTTTCATATTCATTGTCACGGTGCATAAAATGTATGTACAAAAAAAAAAACACCTTAAATTATCTTTGCGGTTAAACTTTTTCTGGCAGATTGGGCACTCAAATTTCTTCTCATTAGGCATGTGTATTTTGGAATGTTTATCTAGGTGTTCTTGTCTGAAAAAAATAACAAACTTTATTATATTTATTAAAGAATAAAACAACAATTATTAAATAAGAGCATCATATCTCAATGCAAATGCAAATATAATGCGGAAAAAATGTTTTTTATATTATTTATCTGTTCTTACACGTTTCCCAACTTTGGAACCTTTCTAACAAACCACTAACAATGGTGGGCTGGTAACTAACTAGTGACCCTAAAAATCTATTATAAAACACATTTTTATTCTTCAAAGTCCCCTCTTAGGTCCATACATATACAACTGCATTTGATTCCTTCTGCATAATATAATTCTGGCGGCAACTGTACAAAATAACCTTTATTTTCCAATTGAACATCCTCTTCCATAAAAATAATTTTCTACAAGCCATATTTTTAAACTTGAGACAAGATAAAAGTATACAGGTATAATACCAGAGTACCACATCTGAATTCGGGTGTGTTGTTTTATAGTTGCGTAACAGAGAAAGGTCTACATAAACATAATGTAATTATAGTTTAATTACTATAAAAACTATTGTCTTTCCTTCCAAAACGTAATAATGATTATAATTGTTTATTGCGACATAACCAAGCACTTTTTTGTGCACCATATTGGCAGTGTATGAAATGGCATTTACTTTTCCCCTCCTATGAAGCATCCTGCTTTTACCTGGTTTAATTTTTCATGCAAGGTACTGCACAATATTCAGCTTGGACACATATGTTTTTTAATAACACTAAATGTAATTTCATGCAAAATTCACACAGTCCAACACACTGAAACTGGTAAAATTTTTGACAACTGTGTAGTAAATGTCCTTGAGAACAATGTAATGTTTTTTGTCCTCATGCCATCTGTTGAGAGGCAGTAGCATATTTTCTCTCACAAAATATGAAACACATATAAAACATCAAGAAAAGGGTGCATTCAAAATATATCTTGAGCATATTTTGTTCAATTCTGATTTTGAACTTTTTTATAAACAAGCGAATTTTAATTAATAAAAAAAAAACAGGAAAAATAATTCTAGAAGGGTTGTATTGATCCACCCAATCCATATTTTGAAGTGGAAAACAAGTACCATTGCTTTTCAGAAAGATATTTTAAGAAAGTAGATCAGTTTATTTCAGTAAATACAAAAAAGGATATGCAAAAAATTCGAAACATTTTTAGTAATCAGGTTGAGTGATTGTAACTGTGTAAATTTTGATTTTGAAATGACAAAGTTCAACTGGTAAATACTTATACTCAGCAAGATAAACAGTGTTAGTGAGATGTATTAGGGTTAAGAAATTAAACAAAAATACTTGCTTGTAAAATCCTTTGTTGCAATGTGAACAGACAAAGGTTTTTTCTCTTTTTTGGTAATTAGGGTCCATGAAATTGACAGACACAGATTCCCCTTTGTGATTCCTGAGGATATGTTTGTTGAGAGACATTTCATATGTAAATTTAAGTCCGCATGTCCCGCATTGGAATGGTTTTGTGCTGTTTTCACACTGCATACGTTTATGCTTCGAAAGTATTTCACTGTTAGGGAAAACCTGTAATTTGTGTATGGAAATGAACATTAAATATTCATCAAGTCAAAATGTGCAGAAAAACCAGTGCATCACTTTTTGTTACAACAACAACCGCCATGTCATTTCAAGAGTGAATGAGGAATGCCATATTACTGTTCTATTTTCCTCATATGCCTTCGCTTGCGTAAAACATCCAAACAGCCAGATTTCAGGCTTGAATTCATTCAATCATAGCTCTCATCATGTAGCTCGCATGACCAAACAATCCTAGACATATTCCAAATCTTCTCAATTAAGCAGTGATTTATCAAAATGCGCTTCTCCAAATTGTTTACTAACCAATTTTATTATACTTCTATTAAAATCTTTTTAAAATTCCATTAAACCAAACTCGAAAATTATGTTTAATTCGACGCATTTGTTAAGTTTTGACCTAAAATTAGTTCCAGTTGCTCAAGACTACATATTTGATTTCTTTATTTTCAACCCTGGCACACTGTTCTTTGTTATATATTTTTTACAAAATTGTCTAATGAAATCGTTACCATTTATGTTCTCTTGCTATTTTTGGACAGATTTTATGTACGAGAATGATTTGTCATATAAAATAGATGTTCCGGTAATCAACTTACTTTTTGTCTATAAAATTCATTATGGATTCCGAATTATGGGTGGGTCTCATAGAAATACATGACGGGCCGTAATTTGCTCGGCAGATAACCTATTTCAACAGCACATAATTTACTTTCATTCATCATCTACTAATTCCATAGTAATTGAGGCTATTATTTCCAAAGTCAACTTATTATGAAAAACATAAACTCTTTTAAAAAAATTGTTTGTTTGGTGGTATAGTTTGTAAAACTATACCACCTTTTTTCATTATTAATTTTAAAAACTGTTATTTTTATTATTGATACTACAAATACTCCTAACGCCATACAGTTTGCAGAGGGGGTGCCGATGCTTTCATTCTGCATTGGAAATTTTGTAAGAGAGAACTTTGAAAGAAAATATATATCTTTTGGAGCCCAAATCGCTCACTCCTTTCAAGAACGTGTAATAACAGAACATGTAATATATCCCAGCAAAAGAGGCATATTTTCAAATTAATATTTCCCCGCTACAGGGCAGAAAGTGTTGCTTTTGCATTTAGAAGAAAAGGCATTGTTTAATTATTTTTTTAAATATACTAAATATTTTTCAAATGGAAAAAAAACTTCAGGTTTTTCCTAAAAAAATCTGTTGCACAGTAAAATTTTTAATTAGTGGCTTGATATTTATTTTTAATACATTACATTATATTTTTAAACTTTAAAAACGTTCTCCTGAAAAATCGAGGTTTTGATTTATGACGTTCTTGAAAGGTGTGAGCGAAATGTACAAGTATAAATAATTTATTTTATCATCATTATTATTTGTACCCTCATTAAATGGATATTTATCAAAGTTAACATTCGAAAGGAAAAAGAAAGAGTATTTCAATATGAAGAAAAATTACAATAGATAAATGTGCAAAAATGTAAAAAAAAACAACCGCTTAATATTTTTGGGCAGAAGAAGAGTATACAATTTTACTATTTGTAAATAACATTGGATTCTTTGTGCGCTTTAATGTTTTGACCGTGTCACTTAATATGTATAAATTTGCTTCCACTTGTTAGGTCGAATTTTGTCATTTAGAAAAGTGCAATTATCAGAAAGCGGACATTTATTTTTGTTTTTGCATTAATAAGTAGAAAACCCTGAAACTGAGCAATTAGTATATTTGTGCACTTGGAAATCAGTGTGTTTTAATTATTGAATATGTATAACTTCTTAAAATAGTGAACTTCTTATGAGATATATAAAAAATCTCATTTTAAGCTTTATTACAGAAATCTTATTAAACATGCAACTTTCAAACATGCAATTAAAAGTTTTTTGTTGTTGCATTTTATCTGCAATTAATTTGAAAATCACTTATTTTAATTCCATAAATAAATAAGATCAGTGTAAATAATGTTAATTTTTGTTAAGTACCTAATTTTTAATAAATTATGCTTTTTAATGAGGTTTTTTTTTTAAATAATTTTTACCGTTTAAGGAAATTTAGTGGAGAAAATGATTTTATAAAATGTTTATTTTATTTATTTCTAATTTTTACAGGAGTGTAGTTTAAAGTAGTATCAAGCTTTTTAACAAGTTTACTTTGGAAATAGCAGCCGTAATTGTTAGTTAGTAACTTTAAATTTAGTATCAATACCTTGGTGCACTTATCACACTTGTAAGGATAGTCAAAATTATGCGCCGCCATGTGTCGTATAATGTGATTGGTTCTGGTAAATGTCTGCTCACACAGAGAGCATCTGTGCAAGCGATATTTTCTAACCTTCGAACTTCCGCTTCTCTTTGATCTTCCTGATAGCTTACTCTGAATAAAATTTACAGGATTAATAAAACAAAATAACACACATAAATGAGTATTTATTATTAATTGAGATGCCATTTACTTTGTACAATTATCACAGTATTAAAAACAAAAATCGAAAATCAATTTGTGATATTATTTCTGTTGGTACCATCTCTGCTGTTTGTCATTGCGAAGGAATTTCTTGCTACTACTACCACCACTACTACTGCCACTTATACTCCTAATATTTCTTCATAGGGACAGGAAATAAGGACCGAAAACCACAATTGATATCATGAACAGAGCTGGGATTATGAAAACTATATTATTACGTGGGTAAGTACGTACATGAAATTAACTAACTGGTATTCTTAATTTTTGTATTATTTTTTAAAATAAATGTGGTGGATTTTGCTTCATAATGATGCCTATTAATCAGGGCAGCCGCTTGTTTGAGCTAATTCTGCAGTGACAGAAACCACACCAAGAAAGTTATATAATTTACTTTGGAGATTTGGGACAATATTCCGCTTAGCTAGGACAGTATTCTGTGCCGTCCGTGTGGTGTCTTGGCGAGCCATCTTACGTAATTTTACAACCTACAATGTTTATTGTCGCAAATGTTGTATTGAAATAGGAGCCAAGTTGTGACTGAGGAGGCCGAACCTAAAAACTCTGACTGGAGAGTGTTATAGATCTTTGATCTTATCTTTAGATCTTTGCTGTCAATATGCATGTATAGCACCAGCCCAGGGCTTGGAAGAGATTGAAGCAAACCGGTGTCGATAATTCTGGTTCAATTGTGAATTCATATGGACGTGCATGATAAATAGCAGTCTGGTTGGTGTGATCCTGACACAATTGGTGTGCAGCTAGTTTTACATGGCCTCTGGTTACATAGGTGGTTTAGATTGAATCATTCATGCCAAATCTTCTCCGGCCGTCCCCGTGTTATTTACTCATAGACTCACCAAATATACTCTTTTACCTATTCGGTCATTATTTGTAAATCATCTTGGAGACACATTAATAATCTATTCAGTTGTTACTATCCCAGTCTCATATTTCATTCTAATTTCCCCATTTTAACTTTGTTTCACACCAATTTAGCACATATTTGTCTGAAGGAATCCTACTTCTATCAAGCCTATTTCCTACATCTATATATTCTCTATTCCCTTACATTTATTTTTTTCAGGTCCCTACACTATATGAAGGCGGGGTGACATGTATATTTGACCGGTTGCAGACGATGCAAATGAAGGAGCTCAGGGTCAAGGCATTACTGATTACTGAGACCGGAATAGTAGGTACTAAAGGAGAATAGCCGCAATGGCTAGGCCACTTGAGGTTGTATACCCATATTTGTACTAGCTATAAATTATACAGCTAATATCTAGTCCCTGTTTTAATGTTCCATGCACCATTCATTTTGACAATCATTAACCTAGTACTTGATATTTGCAAGACAATACAACATAATAAATGTCATTGTACGTTGAAATAGCTGCCAACAAGAATAAGATCACTCGTAAAATATATTGATTTAAAATTTTTGTTATTGATAAATTGCTTTTTGCTACGGTGAGAAAAGTACACACCAATTTTTCCTCCGATTCGCTGTCCGCATCAACCAGTCCCCCGATGGAATCGCACTCCATGTCGATGCTTTCTATTTTTGGTTCAACCATGTATCTTTCTACTTTGCCATTTTTAATATCTTCAATTATTATATCGGACAAGATTTCATCTGTAAGGTCTTCACTTTTTATATCCACGACCTAAGGAAAGGAAAACATTTACATTAGTCTGAGTTTTTAGCACAGGGAAATAAAGTCATTTTAGATTCATTTTCGTGCCGCCCTAAATAATATTGGAATTTAAATATGTTGCTTCTGCCGCATCACTGTAATTCCGGCAATGCACAAGGAAAAAAATGTAGGTGAAATAATGGTCACAATATTATTTGTTTTATAGTCATAAAGTCATGTTTTTGAAAAAAGTTGTTAAAATACCTTTTCATGGTCAGACAACAGGGCTATTTTACAAGTCAGATCAGCACACGCCAGAGATTCTAAGGAATTATGTGACTTCATATGCTTCTTCAGATAATTCAATCTCGTAAAACTTTTATCACAAATTTTGCATATGGAGGGTTGTGTATCTGGAAAAGAAAATGTTTTGTTTTATAAAAAATTATGTTACAAAATACAAAAGGAATGCTGCTTTTTGACATTTATAAAACATCTAAGTAAAAAAAAAAAAATTACAGGATTCATAGATGTAAGCTGACTTCGCTGGTTCTGCCAATAATAAAGGTAATTCAAAATAGATTTACAGAGGTGTATGCATAAGTCCTGCTTTAGTAAGAGTTGGCCCCACGCAGCATATGAATTATGAATATGAAACTACATCAGTTTGTCTGACAATACAAAAACACACAAGTTGAGTCTGCCAAACAATAGCGTCTGTGTTGTATCGTTCAGTGGTCATGTCCATGTCTGTGCCTGAAAATAACACTTGCGGCATTGCCTTTTTATTTAATCAAAATAAAAAGGCTGTGGAAAGTCATCGTTTGCTAGTGATATGATTTGAACATGTGAGACATGGTTTCCACTGTGCACTGCGTGCCTCCACAAATATGTGAAGACAGGCAATTGCAGGTGCTACTGGATGATGACCCAACTCAAACTCAACAGGAATTGGCAAAAGCATGAAATGTTCACAAGAAACAATCATTAGACGTTTATAAGCAATGGGAAGATCGATAAACTTGGTAAATGGGTCCCACACGATTTAAATGGCAAATGGGAAATCGCAAATTGCAAAATCAGTTGTAAAACGCTGCCTCAATGCCATGAAAGATATCATTTCCATAATGAATTGTGACGAAAAATGGATGTATTTTGAAAACCCAAAGCGGAGAAAATCGTGGCTGTAACCTGGCGAAGGCGGTCCTTCAACACTAAGGCCAAGTCGCTTCAGCAAGAAGACTTTTGTGGTATTTTTTTACGAAAATGGCGCTGTATAAGTTATCCAAATTTATAATTATTATTATTATTTTGTGTCTGGTTACCAGATCCGTATTGTGTATCATGAACTCTTGAAGCCCAGCAAAACCGTTAATGCACAACACTATCGCCAAAAAATTATTAATTTAAATTACGTATTGATTGAAAGAAGACCGGAATGGCCAAGAAGACACGACAAAGTGTTACATGATGATGCGCCATCTCACACGGCAAAACCAGTGAAAGACACCGTGAAATTGCTTGGATAGTTGGAAAATGGCTTGACAAATGGTTTGCCACAAAAGACAAACAGCTTTTCTGGTACAGCATTCATAACTAACCTTGAAGCCCAGCAAAACCGTTAATGCACAACACTATCGCCAAAAAATTATTAATTTAAATTACGTTTTGATTGAAAGAAGACCGGATGGCCAAGAAGACACGACAAAGTGATTTTGTTACATGATGATGCGCCATCTCACACGGCAAAACCAGTGAAAGACACCTTGAAATTGCTTGGATAGTTGGAAAATGGCTTGACAAATGGTTTGCCGCAAAAGACAAACAGCTTTTCTGGCACAGTATTCATAACTAACCTGAAAGATGGATGAAATGTGTCAAAGCTGATGGCCAATATTTCGAAAAAAAAATTGTTAAAAGAATGTATTTTCTTTACGACAAATACCGGCAAAAACTTATGCTTACACCTGGTATTTTTAATATGTGTTGTGAGTATTGTTTATCTTGCTTTCCTTTCATATGTTTATATTTTTTTTTAAATAATTTTATTCATAATTTTATTTAAACCAAAACTAACTAAAACTAACTAACCATCACGCCGCTTCCCCGCAGGGGAAACATTCTTCGCCTCTTCCACGTTCATGCATCTCCTCATACATACCCGCCGATTGTTACGACTGTAAGTATTTGGCATACCTGATTGTGCCATGTTTTTCTCGGTCTTCCTCTGCTTCTTTTCCCACTAACATTCGCCTCATAAATTTGTTTTACCGTTCTTTCCTCACTCATTCGTTCTACATGTCCAAACCATCTCAACACACCTTTCTTAATTTTACAAATAATGCTTATCTCAGCTTTGCATTCCTTCCTTATTTCACTATTCGTACATCTATCATACATCGTTTTGTCGCACATTCTTCTGAGAGATAGCATTTCGACTGCATTTAGTCTACTTTCATCCTTCTTTTGCCAACTCCATGTTTCACTTCCATACATTAGAGTTGGAACCAGGACTCCGTTGTGCACTGCCAGTTTAGCTTCCGCTGACAGGTTTTTATTTGCTATAACTGATTTCAGTGCACCATTAACTTTGTTCCCAGCATTCACTCTCCTTTCTAAGTCTTTATCAATCTTTCCATCCCTAGAAAACATACTACCCAAATACACGAAATCATCAAATCACAAAATTATTTAAACCACTTATTTTTAAATGCTCAATTCAATATAAAAATAACATTGAGGGTGTAATTTTTTTTTAAATTATGGCAAAATTCTAATGGTCGCAGATTAAATTAATGAGCTGTTCGATTTACTGCGATTTTGATTTTTTTAAATCTACATCTTGGATAGTTAATACAGAATATATACATAGACAAGATAATGAAGAATCTTGGATTATTTTTTCCAAAGATTTGTTGAATTGTGTTGACACAATGTTGTTGGGACACGGCATTTGCCATTTGTCGCGGACTGTCGGTCAACTGCGGGACAAGGCTAATGCCGTTTTTGTCGACTGTCGGTTTTCGGCAGGAAACGGCAATATACGGGTTTGTTATCAGCGTGAAATAAAACGCCTTGAAGGGTAATTTGCTACCTGGGTGCTAGGTGATTGTCTGTCGACGTTATTTGAGATGCCTTGTCCAGATTGGCTAGTGTGCCGCTTGTAAAGGCGTCGCCAGAAATCTAGAGTTTTTACGCAATCTCAATCTCCAGTTTAGTTTGAGTCATTTCACGTATTGGACTATTTTTCATACCGCTCGTTTTGTTTACTGTTTGGCATTTTATTATTTGAATATATTAGCATTGTATAGGACGTTTTCCCTACAAAAATGTCTTTACAAGCCAATGATAGTGACAATTTATCTGATTGTTCATGGAACGATGATATTGAAGAGTTGTCATACAATGAACCGAGTGATGATGAACAAATACCAAGACCTAGAACGTTTCACCATCGCACTATTCAAAGTGATTCTGATTCGGAGACAAGCTCAGATGAGGATGTGGACGAGTGGTCATCGTTTGATAATCCTTTAGTTCTGGAATCGTTTTTAGGCCGCCGCGGTTTGAATTCGAAACTGCATTATCCTCAAACTGTACGTGATGCGATAGAGTTATTTATCGGTGATGATTTGTTTGAATATTTTGTAAACGAATCTAATAGATATTACCACCAAAACTCCCATAGTTACAAATTATATAAAAATTCGGGAAAGTGGAAAAATATTACTTTGAAAGAAATTAAAAAGTTTTTGGGGCTGATTATTTTGATGGGACAAGTTCAAAAGGATATAAGGGACGAATATTGGTCTACGGAACCAACAACCGAAACTCCTTATTTTGCTAAAACGATGTCCAGAGACCGTTTTCGGCAGATTTGGAAAGCGTGGCATTTTTCTAACTATGAAGACATCATGGATAGTTCCGACCAATTATGCAAAGTAAAACCAATTATTGACCACTTTTTACCAAAATTTATAGAAAAATGTTTTACAAAATTTTACTATGTAAATTTACAGTAAAATTTTGTAAATGGCAAACCCCGCGAAGAATTAGGTTTAGATGAGGGAATGATACCTCGGAGGGGAAGACTATTTTTTAGAGTTTACAATGCTTCTAAAATTGTGAAATACGGAACACTTGTACGAATTTCAAGTGAAAGTGATGATCAAATGTCATATATGATTTTTTTGAAAATTTCTATTGAAAATATTGTTTGGTTTAGAAATTGTGTCAAATTTAAGAAAGCGATATATTTTTGCGCTTATCGCGAAAAACACCCGCTATAATACCCGCTAGAGTCTATTGTTCGAAACGCCCGACTACAATGTGTTAAGATTATGAAAATAAGAAAACACTAAGTGTAGGTATTACATATAAAAGTTTACTATTGAGTTAATTTAAGAAATTGGACATATGTATGCAATTGCTGCACTGCTTGTACAAGATAATTTAGAAATGCTCAAATCACAATTAATGCCTGGTAGATTATAATGATGAAACTTACCTAAATGTTTTTTTATGTGTTTTTCAAAAGCCTCGTAAGAATTAAACGCTTTGGAGCATATGTTACAGAAATTATTACAATTTTTTTCATTCATCAAGTCCATTCCTAAAGATACTTGTATTTCCACAGCGGGACTAGCACATAAAACATCATCATCAATGGAATCATCATTTTTTGACATTTCTTGATCGATTGTGCCATTTTCTACCTCCTCTTCGGTTTTGATCTTCATCTGAAACAGAATAATAAATGTGACTGATATAATAATACGATCACGGAACAACAATAATTTAGGATTAAGGTTGTATTTGCAGAAGTCCCCCGATGTTTGGAGATTTCTCTAAATACAATTAATTATTTAAATATTCAATATTATCGTCAGTTCTAGCAGATGAATATACAATATTATACTGCGATTTAGGCGATATATTTCAAACAAAATATTTCGTACCAAAATGACACAGCATGTCTGTAGATAGGTCGCTAAGTAACCACAGTAAGTGGTTACTTAGAGACTCAAGATTTATAAATAACTTACAGTTTCTAGTATTCCTTTTAGTCGTAGCTTTTTGGCCAAGATATCCTTTTTGGATGGTCGTCCTCTCTTTTTGGGGCCACATTTGTCATTGTGCGACAGAGTGAGATGGTCGATCAGCTGCTCTTCTCGACTAAATTTGTAATTACAGAATTTACACAAATACGAATGTTCAGATTTCTTTTCGGGAGTTGAATTACTTGATTTTTTCTCTAAATTTTTCAAGGATACTTTTGAATGCGATGCAATTTTATGACGATCTAGGTAGGAGGTAGTTGTGAAGGCTCTATAGCAAATATCGCATTGAACATAACCTGCAATAAAAATAAATGATTAAGTCAGGTTGTGGTTAGTATCGTGACATGAGTTAGAGGTTTTAGGTTCATCCATTACCGCTATTTCCTTAAAAATACACATGTTGCAGTCACCTAACTGTTGCAGAGCCTTTACCACCGAAGGGGAAGTCTTCACTCAAGAGACTCGTTCAAATCAGCAGTCGATTGTCCAATATAAAGAAGCTCGTATAAGAATAGAGCGCCTTAGTTGTAACTACACAGCCACAGTTGGCCTTTGGATAGTCTAACAACGCATGTGATTTAAAATGTTAAAAAGCATGTTTCTCCCAAGCACTAGATTCATGATCAGAACAGGAACAACATACCTGTGTGGTGTTTATTTTTGTGATTTTCTAAATTAAGAGAATCTTGAAAAGTTTTATTGCAGTATTCACAGGAAATACGATTTTCTCCTCCCTTCTCTGGTGTCTTCTCGTTGATTGAAACGTTTCCCTGAGGTTTTTTATCTTTATCCATTTGTAAGTCTGCAAAATTACTAATCATTAATTTTATACATTAAAATACAGTAAATACTGAATTCAAAATACTGAATATATTTAAAAAAAAATTAATTATTCTTATTATCCGCTGGTGTGCTTACATACTGTACATTATGTTATTCCTTCATCCAAGTATCCAAGCAGTTTTTAAATTCAATTACCGACAACAGATCAAAACGAACAACTGGGTTTAGGAAACTATTCCATTAAGAAATTCAATTTGGTGGAAAGGAAGTTGGTTGAGGTGGAATTGAGGCTATGTTGACTCTCGTAGGTGCCAGTCATAGTGGCCATTCAGAATCATCAGAATCATCTGTTCATACCGACAATGCCCCCTCAGAAAGGACATTCTGATATTGGTTCAGTCGGTTAAGACTATTTCGACTTCAACCAGAAACGGGAAAATGCCAATACGGTTTGAGGACACTGAATTGCAAGCTCTTTTGGACGAGGACAGCACCCAATCGCAAGAAATGCTCGCCGCGTAACTGGGTGTTTCTGGCCTGGCCATTTCCAAGCACCTGCATGCCATGAGAAAGATTTAGAAGATCGGGAAACGGATGCCTCACGAATTGGATGAAAGGCAGCAGGAATGACATTGTAACACCTGCAAAATGCTGCTCACACAAAACACAAAGTGTGTTTTGCATTGAATTGTTACTGGAAACAAAACGTGGATATTTTTCAAGAATTCCAAGTTCGTGAAATTGTGGGCTGCTAATCCGGGAGAAACTGCCAATGCTCAAAGCTACTGGCATGCCTGGAAGACACCCTGAAACTCTGGTAACATGATTTTGGGTGTTTTCCAAAGACTCCTAATGCTTTCCTTTCGCTTTTCGTTCGTCGGGCGTTCGTCGGCGATGTCCTCTTGGCCCTCATTGAATTGCAGTCATCCTTAAAGACCTCTTAGAGCAACTGGAATGTTTCCATTACATTCTTTCCAAGCTATTCGCAAAACTTGATAGCGTATCGCTGTTCGAGTGAACGCTCCATTGCGCCGTATTACAGAGTTGAAAAACACACTTCACATGGAGACATCTTTTTCCAATCAGACTGCTCGGAGCATACTGGTTACTGGCTACATTGGAAGGAAATACCCTTAACTATATTTCCCGACCCGTTTTACCCCGCTGCGATAGATTGTCAAGTCACAATAAAGTCTTGCGCATTACTTTCATAACGAACCCTATATGTAAATACAATCCTTGTTATGTGTCGAAAAATGTAGATTTTAATTTTAAAACATACATTTTCAAGCGCTCTTGAGGTAGTATTTTACGAAAAATAAAACTATCCAAAAATTGTACTATTGTTATTTACCTTTTAGTGGTCTGCTGTCATCTTCTGAATCATCGGAATGGTCAACAAAAGTATCATAAACCTCCGAATTAGAATAATTATGAAATTCCATATTTTTTAATTCATCTTTAACTTTTATTTCATTCGCTTCATTAACAACCTGTAAATAACAGAATAAATTATAATACAACAGTGTTCTTTAACTTAACGTAGCAAAGGCACCTGGGGACGGGAGATAATATTTATGTATTTTATATTCACTTGGTAAATATAATTAATTATTATTCTATACTGTGACACATGTTTCTGTACACTCAAGCACTGTATAGGTAATATGATAATGATGTTAAGTGCCTCAAGACATATCACATACATATAGTATAATAATTACCAAGTAAATGTTACATTTAAAAAAAGATTAATAAGTCAATATTTATAAATAAGTTATAAATTCCCAACTGTTTTCAGTAATGTCGCACATGCATTATTAACGTACTTCTATTTAGATATGTTGCATCTTTTATGGCAAATATTGACATATCTCTAAGATAACAATTTCTAAGCTTTTCGTTGACATTCTGAATCTATGTCATAGCATTCTAGTTTGGTTCTTTAAAATGGTAGAATGTGTATATCTACTACCATTTTCTTGTAGGAGAAGGTAGAGAGGATAGAACGCCATACTCGTCTATTCTGACTCATATCCTTCGGTTGCGTAGACTTTTGACATAACCCGATATTAGGTTCTGCTTGACTTGATCATGCCATCATTCTTGGTCTTCTCGTTCTAAACTCCCATTGTCATATACCTTATATACTCTTTTAGTCATTCTCTCGATTCATATTAATTCGATTTGTTATATTTCCATCACAATCCCCGTTTTCAAAATATAACAATTTTAAAATATTTCATAATAGTTGATAATGTAGAGGTAATTATTGCATAGTAAAAATTGCAACACATACTAGGTACAACCAATGTTTTCGACTGCTGACAACAAACTAAATGACATATCGGACTCAAACTAAGCATCAATATAGAGTAGCAGTTGTGCCAACTTAGCAACTACAAAAAATATCAAAAAAAATTTACATGGCCTTTTATATTACTCAGTCCCGATGTTAACTTGACATAATGTGTTGCTACATCATACAGGCAGGGTGGTTAAAATTCTAGGCCTAAATGCAAGAAATTTTGAGAAGACAGTAAAATTGACTTTACACTGGGATAATTTTTTTGTTGTGAGAAGGCTCCGAGTGACTCATAACACAAATAATAGAACCATTAAACTCATTATACAAAGCAAAGTGTTGTTTCCACATTCTCTTTCAAGTTAAATTGATAACACATTTATAAAGCTATAATATTTGATAAGCTTACAGAAAAAGGTCACCATAAGGTTTAGAGTCAATGGCTTGCTTGAATGGAGACAATAAAAAAGTAATGTCGGTACTGTATTTTCCCACTACATTTTCCTCTTATATTATCATATTCTGAACCCAATTGGTTATCAGAAACACTTTATTTATAAATTTTGTAAACAATGTGATTCTATTGTCGTCTTCATATTGTAATAGTTAGTGCGTTGGCTACCATACTGGAAATCCCAGGTTAATGCCCTAGGAGATTAAAATGAATTTTAATGACATTTGAATGACATTTTTACTCTCATATTTATTTAATATCATCCTGGGCTAGTATCTGAAGCACAGGATTTTTTTTTCTTTTTTTAATGAGATATATTTTTTTTAAATTGTTTTCACAAATAATTCAATTCCATACTATTTCTGTGAGTCTCTCATTGAAGCGGCTCATTATTAAAAACAGGAATCAAATTGTGGTAGAGTGGGTTCGAACCGAGAAACTCTGACTTAAGAAGAGTCCGCGACACTGACCATGGGGCCACAACCCGACACACGATTACCTCGCTGTCATATAATTAGCGATGAAGTTAATATTGCGTTGATAATTTAATTAAATATAATGAATAAATTGAAATAGAATTATTCATCACTTATCGCCCAGGATTTGGAGGAAATGGAGAAATACACTTATTGAGAAAGAATAGTTTTGGGAAATACACCTAGTGCCTGATATCGCAGGAGAGCATCATGCCAGACATTGAGCAAAATGATGATGAAAAAACTGTGCGATGCTTTAATTTATCAATTTCATAAAAATTCCAATCCCAAGAATGAAAAAATAATGTTTTTTTTATAAATTTATATTTTTACAAATGTTAGTTTATTAAAATGATTAAAGGTGTTTTGACATATCGCTCACTCCTTTCAAGAACGTCATAAATCAAAAAACTTGATTTTTTAGGAGAACGTTTTTAAAGTTTAAAAATAGAATACAATTTATTAAAAATAAATATCAAGCCACTTATTAAACTTTTTACTGCGCAACAGATCTTTTTAGGTAAAACCTGAAGGTTTTTTCTTCATTTAAAAAATGTTTAGTATATTTAAAAAAATAATTAAAGAATACCTTTTCTTCAAAATGCAAAACAACACTTTCTGCCATTTAGCGGGTAAATATTAAGTTAAATATATGCCTCTTTTGCTGGGATATAGTACATTTTTTGAGCATTCCGAAAACATGCACAACTGAAAATTGTCGATTTTTTATTTATGACGTTCTTGAAAGGAGTGAGCGATATGTCAAGTAGTATATTTGCTCTCCTCTGACGTTTTAATCAGAATTAGAGTATGAAAAAATTGCATTATTAATTCCTTCAACAAAAACACTTTATTAATTATAATAGCTATCATAATGTATGTTGACATTGAATATTAAAATTTAATTTGTACATTTTTAAGTGACGTGAAAAGTAAAATTTATTAATCACCTCTCGTTTTATAGAGTTATTTGGAGCCGCCATCAAGTTTGGATGCTTCTTAAGAATGTAATCTCTCAACTTCGCGTCGGCTCTAACAGCTCGTTGTTTGAAAGAAAACGCCATTTCAACCGTGTTGATACATGAACCACATATCTGCGTTGGTAAGCCATCTCCTTCCACTACCTAAATGACAATAAAAACAAAACATGTAGATAGGTATTTCATTTGAGAGGTATAAATAGCTTAAATGTTAGGACTGTCTGAATCTTTACTAATTCAATTCAATTCAATTCAATTTATTCAATAAAAAAATAATATATACATAACAAACCATATTCAAGGCGTATATATTAAAAGTAAAAGTAAGCAAGAAGACTTAAAGGTGTAGAAGAATCCCGCTTCGGAAAACTCCTTCAGACACATGGAACAGATCAATATCCAATGTGATATTGTTCAACATAGCAGTAGCTCTTCCTACAGGCATAACCATCGGCAGGTTGGTCCTGTGTATAGGAATGTGAAACAATCTATGCCGACGCTGTCTTAGGTAACTATCGGGAACATACAGACCAATGCTCCGGATAATTTCAGGATTATCGATCATACCGCGCAACAATCGATAAAAATGCGTAATTAAATACACATTCCTTCTAGTCTCTAAACTATTGTAATGAACCAAGTGACCATAAAGAATGGGTTGGGGGATGAGGTAATTTTGTATTTTTCGCTTTATTTCAATTCGTTATAAAAAGTGTTACAATCCTTCGATTTATGTCGAATACGCACTGTTCTGTTTGATAACTTGTTGCGAACAAGAATCTAACTTTTAATGCCCTTTTCGTAGAAGCGTTGACAATGTTCTTGAAGAACAGACGTCTTCCGATGACGATGTTCCTCTGTCATTAATTCCATCCTTTTATGGGAAAAATCGCTACAAATAGATGTGTCAACCACTATCTAGAGCCACTATCTAGAGAGTTCCTCAACACAATATAATTTTAGACGAACTAACCTTTCAAATCTAAAGTTAACGAGCATTGAACGAAAGGTTGCCATTGATGTAATAGTTAATTTCAAAAAAATAAATTAAACAAAAATTATTTTATTTTGTTTAAATATATCCACTAAAGCTAATTATTAAATATTATTTTTTGACATCTCATCAAAGATGAAGAAGAATATGGAAGTCTGGGCATTTACGGGACTGACGACCGTCATAGGACCTATGACGGTCGTCAGCCCCGTAAATGCCCAGACTTCCATATTCTTCTTCATCTTTGATGAGATGTCAAAAAATAGTATGAAAATAACTCCTGTAATTGAAGATAATCCAGATTTTGTGAACAAGTATTTGGACACACTCAAAATGTTCTAATTATTAAACACTAAACCCTAAAACACGTAAAGTTTTTAAATATAAGCAAATATTTTTACGGGCCTCTGAGGCCCCCACGTAAGTAGCTAAAGGTTAAAGATGCGTTTTGCTGTTTCCTAATTTATTGTAATTATTAAATAACCAACAATAAACGAATAAAGCGGTATGTTATTGTGGTTTTTTAAGAACTCAAAAGTTGGTTTACATTCATACGAAAGCATTTTTTGTTTTTGTTTTCCTATTTAATTGAGATTTTATTTTTTGAGAAGCCTGGCAACTTAACGGCAAAACTTTAAAATGGATAAGTGTCGAAAGGGAAATCATAATGTATGGGATGTTCATAGTTATAAGGAAGCCGTTGTAAATATTTGTTTTGATGTATTACACTTGAATATATATGTAACGATAACAAAAACGAGATTATTAATAAAATGACCAGGTAGAATTTTATTTAATTTAGTGGCTGTAATGACATGGAACTGTGCGTCAGAGCAGTTAGGACAGTGCGTCGATATTACGACACGGTAAAACGGGGACAAGTATATGTATATATATATACATACCTTAAGTTGTGTGCACGAAGCTACTATAGTATTGAAGGGCGTGCGTCCAAATTCTTCGTCTCTCCCGAACATAGATTTTAGAGTTTCGGATTCTTCTAAACAAGTCCGACATATTTTATCTAATTTTATTTCTTGCTCAGGCGGATCCTGGCTCTCCGCCATTTTAGTAATTGATAAAGCTGTCTGGTAAATTATACAGTAACTCCACCAAACGGAATTCACAGAAATCAAGAATACACACACATTTAAACACAGGTAACTACACAGCGATGATAGTACTCGCTTACAGTCACAACATAAATTTATCTTTAGTAACAATTTATATTATAAATTTTTAGAATTATTCCTACCGCGTATTTTCACATAAAAAGTAAAATAAATCAGGAAGAATTTATTTTATTTTTTTAATTCCTTAAATTTTCAAAAAGTATTATGTTGTTTAGATGTAACAGTTTTATAAAATAGTTTTTATTTTATTATTTTGAATTTTCGCCCCGTCTGTACCCGCCACACGAACACAAATGGCGCAGGATCCGTTTTGTCTCTATCTTGTGGTTATTGTCTATAGTGTTTCCCGCTCGGCGGTGCTAGCTGTCTTCGTAGCTGTTTTTGGTCGCACATCAGAATGTGAATCAATCAAAGCACACGAAAATCAGTCTATCTCCGTCATACGACTGTATCATGTTGTCGCTTGTACCGTACCTGTTATTTTTGTTTACAATTCCTTATTGACAGTTCACGATACCAATTGGGTACCATCGAAGCTAGTCGAGCTTATTAACATTCCAGCGGGCGCGCTGAAAAATTTCCCTTAGGGCGCTTGTCCAGTACCTGGAATTTTACCGGTAAAATTCCGTGTAGTGGACAAGACCCCAAGGGCGTTTGTCTACTACACGGAATGTTACCGTCCGTCACGTCAGTTAGCGTTTTAAAACGACGATTGGCTTGGATTGGCATGTGCTTTGGCATGTCCATATTTTTCGGATCGGTGCTCTCGATCTAAACTGTCGTAGTCGCTTTCATTTTTCAAAACCGGACTGCCAGACGGTCAAATTCCAGGTAGTGGACAATCGCCCTTAATGCGGGTGCTTGTCGTAAATTTTACGTCAAGTTTTCTGTATGTAAATTGTGTTTTCTTTACATAAATGTTTGGGAATTGCTGTAAGGTAATAAAAAAATGATAAATGACAGTTCTTTCAAAAATACATTTGACTTTCTTAAACAAAAACCGAAACATCACTCTAAATATGGAAATATTTGAAAACAAAAAAAAATATCGACTTTTTCGTCAGAATTAATATTGTCATATCATTCAGTCAGTTTATTATTAGTGAGTTCACGCATTTAGTTTTTTTTCAATACCAAGAGCATTTTGAGTCAAGCCAGTGGGTATACTTCGATTACTTCTATCCCTTTGTTTTTTTGCAAAAAACACGATACGGTGTCTTTCGCCATTGTGTGGATTTATTTTTTCCAGTGAAAAATTCTTCCATTGTTTCCTCCTCTCCTTCAGATTGGTCTGACGTGTTTTTTTGTTCGGTAGCACTATCTTCTTTAACTAGTTGCTCGATTTCTTCTTCTGAAAACTCGTTGTCACTCGCAGGTAAAGTAAGCCTCATCATCTCACAGTAAAACACGATTAAAACAAACAAAAAACCGATTTAAACATAAAAGAAACGATAAAAATGAGAAATAAATTGAAAAAAAATATCAAATAAAATAACACTTTAAGGAGCGTTTCTTTCAATTTAAGTTTAATGGAAATTTCTAAATATCAATGAATTACAAATAACTCTTAACACACCAGGTTCGTATGTAATTTAGAGAGACAGTGACCTTCGAATAGCTCGGAGCTCGATGCTTGCAACTAAGTGGAGTGGTAAGAGTGGAGAACGATAAGGCGCATTTGTCGTAAATTTTACGACAGCGCGCCCGCTGGAAGGTTAAGGCCCTTTTCACTTTATACCGGCGGACGCCGTATGAGATGCGCCAATACGCATGTTGTCACAGATTGGTTTAGGGCAGTAGTTCTTTACCGTGTTGGAGGTACCGAACACCACCAGTTTCATATGCGCGTTCACCGAACCCTTAATTGAAAAAATAAATTATGATTTTTCAAATTGGTTTATATTTATAGATAAGTGCACAAAATGAACAAAACCACTAAAAACAAAAACAAAATAATGAATATTTACTGCAAATCAGTGTGATTTCTGCTATTGCCTTTCAGAGACCAATTTAGAAATGCGCGGCTTTACCTTGGCAAGTGCCACTCTCATGTCATTTTAGCAACAAGGTCTTTTCCTTTTCTTCGTTTTTATATCCAGCACCCTCAAAAAGTATAAAAATCTGCTGAACATTCTTAGCAATAACAGAGTACGTTACCATTAGTTTACACCAAAACGTTGAGACCTCCACTGAACCCGGGCTAAAAACCAGTATGACAGTATTGCGCATGGTCGGTTCAGTCGTGAACTATCGTCTAATAATGGAGGTCTAATGCATCGATAACGACCAAAAAATGGAGATGTATACGGGGCCGATACTCTTTCGGTTTGTGCTGCACAACAGTGGTTCGAGTGATTTCGTTCTGGTATAGCAGAGGTGAATGATGTCCTCGAAAATGTCGATAAAATCATGGAAAATATCGAGATAGACCGTCATGTCATTAGTCATAAAAATGTCCAGGAGCTGAATAGTAGTATAGATGAATGATGCACCACGCTCTGGCAGGCCTGTCGTCGATAATGTCGATAAAATCGTGGAAAATATCGAGATAGACCATCATGTCAGTAGTCGTAGCATCGTTTGGGAGCTGAATATCGACCATAAAACCGTTTTGAACCATTTGCAGAAGGCTGGATTTAAAAAAAAACTCGATGTTTGGGTGCCACACGAGCTGACTCAAAAAAAATCATGGGATCTCTGCCGCTTGACATTGTCGTAAGTGACCCATTTCTCATCACCAGTCACCATCCGCTCCAGAAATGGGTCGATTTTGTTGCGATTCGCAGATGAAAATGGAATATTACTTTTTAGAGATTTAAATCTGTATTTGGTCTACAATAATGAACATATGGTGACAATAAGTGTCACCTGTCAGGGAAACAATGAATCATGTCGATAAGTTCATTATTGTAAACCAAATGCATATCAAAATATTTTTTTGTACTGGGCTCAAGTAACACATCAAAGTCCAAGTAACCCCGTCCTACGGTACATGTTTTATTTTTTGATGAACGTCTCACTAGGCAGAACCCGTGACGAGACGTTTATTTACATTCTAATGTATTTTTCTTTAATTATTATTTTGAAACAAATATTACAACTAATAAAATATAAAATAAAGTTATTTTAACAAAATAAGTACAGTTTAGCACAGTGAAAAATTGACCAGTATGCAACCATTATAATATGATTAGCTGACTTTATGAATTATTCCACCTGTTCCCAACACAGAATAAATAAAACATTTTTTAGCCAGAAGAAACAAAAATTCACTAAATGATCTACAAACCTTGTACATAATAAGCAAGGTAAATAAGAATACAACTCTCATCTAAAAAAAGGTAATAAATATTTTTTACTTGGAATAAATTATGATCAAGAAAATCGATGTAAACTTTTTCTTATGTATGGAAGCGAAGCATGGAGTTGGCAAAAGAAGGATGAAAGCAGACTGAATGCAGTCGAAATGCTATCGCTCAGACGAATGTGTGGCAAAACGATGTTTGATAGATGTTCGAATGATGAAATAAGGAAAGAATGTAAGGCTGAGATAAGCATTATCGATAAAATTAAGAAAGGTGTGTTGAGATGGTTTGGACATGTGGAGCGTATGAGTGAAGAAAGAACGGTTAAACAAATTTATGAGGCGAATGTAGTTGGAAAAAGAAGCAGAGGACGACCGAGGAAAACTTGGCACAATCAGGTATGTCAAATACTTGAAAGCGGCCGGGTCAGGAGTCGTAATAATCGTCGGGTATGTATGAGGAGATGCATGAATGTAGAAGAGGCAAAGAATGTTTGCAAAGACAGAGTGGTGTGGCGTTCGATTCTCTCTGCCTACCCCTGCGGGGAAGCGGCGTGATGGTTAGTTTAAAATAAATATTTTTTGCGAAAAAGAGATCGACTGCCTGATGGCGTAAAAAGGAGATAAACACTGAGCGAGTAGCATTTACTCGTACATGTTAGTCGATTTTGTAAAAGGTATACATTTAGTTTATTTAGTAACTCGGAGAGATATTATCGTCGCGCCGAAGATGAAATTTTAAAACAGATGTGTTTCACTAATGTCACGGCGTGTTCAGGGCTGTGGAGTCGGAGTCGCGGTGTTTGGGCCGGAGTCGAAATAGGAGTCGTAAAAAACTAGCGACTCATACTAGTTATTCGTTAAAAGTTAAAAATACTTGAATGTGTATAGTGCATGAATATTAAACTTGCAGGCGCAAGTCGCGCCGATATGGTGAATCACTGAGATCCATTTAATGCATTAAGTCTACGAAAATGTGTTTGTCTCCTTCTTTCTCACTTCGAAAGAAAAGGAGCATTTGTTTCTCCTTTTGTTTGCCAGTCATCGTTCTGCATTGGTCACGTCCACGCGTTGATACATAAACAAATTTCTCCCTATTTCTCTATTATTTTTTGTACAAAAGGATCAGAGATTTTTGTATTATCTGTATCAGAGGTTTGTTCCCTTTGTAATATCAAACAAATGGCTATATGCAAAGATAGCAAACAATCTGATAAAATTTAGCTTTTTTGAGTCGGAGTCGTGTTTTTTTCCGACTCAGCCCTGATAGTAACCCAAAAAGTCCTGAGAGCCGAAGTGTTAAAAGTTAACTTTTAAAATAAATTTAAATGGGCATTTGTTTTCTACGGGGTGGCAACATTGCTCTACGGCGCATGCGCATTACCACGCATTTACAGCTGTCACTATATTCAAACGACCGAACTTGCATAGAATTTAAGTACGGTCAATTTAAAACTTAAATATAGCATTATTTATCTCATTTTTATTTTAGCATTCAATGTTTAAATACCAAACTACTTATACTATATACATTTATTGTAGAAAATGACACTGCAAACGACCAGGACTTCATGCTCTAATTCAATAGTAGGGCAGGGAAGTTGAATCTATAGTAATCGTCAACATTCGAGGGACTATGTCTATACAAGAAGCAGCGAAAAGGAAAGTAGCCTTCAATGGATTTTCAGGGGAAAAGTGGCATCGACAAAATTATAATTCTTTCTGTCTGGAAATGCGAGCTACTGGACTGGAGAAGTAAGGGCTGTTCCAATTAGCGAAAGACGGAAGCTGAAGCTGTAATATATTTCCTATATTTTTGATTATATACATAATATTTTTGAAGTAACACCAATCATCGTACCGTTTGGTTGAAATTATCAATGTGCGTTCTTTTTCGCTATTTGCAAAACTCAAATCTTTAATATACAAAATTATTTATTTTCAATTAACCAAATTATTGCATTTTATTCGTCATACTTTCCTTCTCTATCCTTCCTTTCATACTGATTGTATGTAATTCCATTGTTCACACTTTATGAGAGACAAATAATTATTCTTCCGAATCTAACTCTTATCCAGTATAATTGTCTCGTTACAAGTAGTACTTTTATACCATGTGTCATTAGCCTGACCTTTCGCACTGCATCACATTTTTTATCAGTCCTGATGGTAAATGTTGTGCTATTGGAAACGTCATCGAGAAGTGTTAACATCACATGGTACAATGACCCAGAAAAACGCTATCACTATCAAAACAGCTGTGAAAGTCTTAGAAATTTAAGTATTTCCTTACCTTTTTTGTTGTTGTCCATACTAAAGCCGAGGGGTCAACTGACATCTTTATGATTAAGATAATAATTTATATAGTGCCATTTTCGTAAAATACTACCTCAAGTGCGCTTATAAAGACCTGAATAATATTAGAATGATGATGCTAATGATATAAATAATGCTAATGACATAAAAAAATTAAAACAAAATGTTATTAATCGATCTCGGGGTGTCCAGTGGGCCTAGTCTGGAATGGGGAAAAGATGAGGTAACAAAGTGACGCCTTCTTCCCGATTTTTTTGGGCTGGAAATGGTTTCATCATCGCGTTTATATAAATAAATAAACGTCTATGTTTATTTTGTTTTTCTAATCCTTTTTTACATCCAATGGTGCATGTAGGGCAAACCGGTCCAGTGCAATAAATTTAATAAATATTAGAGTGAAAAAATAAATAAACTTGGAAAGTTAAAGCTTTTGCTGACTTATAAAGAAGAACCTAAATGTTACAGGTGACTGGCTAAACTTTTTGCTTTGCCTTCTGCAGTTACCAAAAAAATAAGTAAAACTAATTGAGCTCAAACCTGCTTTAATGACATATTATTTAACTATTTCGGCGAATACCAATACTATAGCGTTAAGAGTCTTTCTGTATTATTATATCATATGATGGATGGGTTTCAATGGAACAAGGGTGATTCATAATAAAAATAATAAAAACATATATTTATAGTTGAATGACATATATTTTAAAACAAAAAACTGTGCAGTTTTACAAGAAAACATTTTTTTTTTTCAGAATGGATTTTTTCAGAATGCTCTGGAATTTATTTAAAAGAATCTGGTACTTCAGTCACGTGAAGCTTTATTTACTATTTTAATCTGAATTATTCACTCACATAACAAATTGCAAGGACTAGATTTTTGACCATTTGGCTGCGATTTACTTCTATAGATGTAATTCAACTTTATGGTTAAAATATATTCTTCTGTGATGAAAATCTATTTCATGTAAGATTACAAACAATGATGAAGTGTTGTTACTTGAAATTGTACCAAAAACAGGTAAACATAGTCATAGATAATATTTCTTTAATAAATATTACAATCTTAGAATTTAGGTTGCATTTATCAAAATATACAATTATTTTCTGAAAACAAAATTCAGTTGTTTAATTTTCTCTTGCAATAGCAATTTTTCTTCTTCATAAGTTTAAAATATAACATCTAAGCTAGCCTAAAAATTAATTTATATTCTAATTAATAAAAAAGTCAAATATACAGATAAATACCAAATTGAGTTAGTTATTGCAATTTTTTATCCGCGAATATACAAACATATTTTATTGCTGCTCAATTTGGATTATTATTGTTTACTTGTATTTTAATATAAATATACAAGGTATCTCAAATGTTTACTATTAATAATATATATATCACAAATCATATCATATTAACTTTTTATGTTGCAAACATAGAAAACCCCTTTTCAACAAATATATTTCTTCATTTCTATTCTGGGAACAATAGCAGATTCAAGCACACCGGTTCAACTGTTTCAAGCTGCTGCAGTTAAGTATCCTGCAGTTTATTTATAAAAAAATCTTACTTCGCACTCACTCAACTGCAGCTGTTGATTACGGCTGCACACCGATTGATCCAAGTAAAAAAAGGTTTTAAAGGGCTAAATATTTCATTTTAGTTCAGATGTAATTAAAATGGAAACATTTATTGGCAATGATTCATGAACTTGATAGAATATAATTTATAAACTTGTAGGTCGGAAATGAGTTAGGATAGTCGACATTTATAATGCAAAGTTACAAAAAAAGTTACTTTATTTTTCAAGTCTTTTGAAGTGAAACTTCTTAGGTGGTTTCACTTCAAAAGTATTAAATTCATTCAATGCTTATTCGATAATTGATAATTGGACGAGAATCGAGAGTGAAATTTGAAGGACGCGTCACTAGGCACATTTCGTTACATGAAAGAGAATAAAGATATAAAGTATAGAGAAGGAGAAAGAGAGTGACGTATACATAATGATACAAAGTACCATGTATTGTGTAAGTAATGTTTATCATTGCTTTTTATGTAAATTTTGTATTGCTGAATTTCTTTTGATATGTTTTCTCTTTCGCACACTCAATACTTATTTTTTATTCTTAATATTTAAAAAAGAGTTTCATGTCTATCACTTGCACACACAATTTTTTCATTTATAGAAAACTCTTATTGCAGAATACACAAGTTATTTTATTATATTGTAGAATTACACACACAATCACAATTTCTTTATTGCAAACTTTCTCATGCGCTTGTACAATATTGCTTTTTTGTTATTGCAAGAACTTTATATTTTCTTCACTTTTTCTAAACTAAGGCAATCCAATCAAAATCGGAGCAAAAAGATTGACTGTTTAAACATCTGCGATTCTAATCACAGAACTTCCATTTAATGTTTCCCCTCATTTTTTATTGAAAATATTTTAAAAAAATCATACCACACGATGAATAAGTAAATGTCATCTACTTTTCAAGTTAGCATTTTAGAGGTTTGTTCAAAATATCTGATTTTCAAAACCGTGTAAAAATAGCAATTTATAATCAAGGTGATGTAAAATGGGAGAAAATTTGTTGATTTATGTGAAGGCGATAGTCAAATATAATTTTTCAGTGTAACAATAAAGAACTTAAAAATGAACACAATAATGTTTTTATAAACTTAAAAAAAAGTGATGATATGTGAAAAACTTCAAAATACACATCTGTATACTTAATGTACATTAAATACTTAATCCAAACATTAATCCAAAAATTTAGCACAGAAATGACAATAAACATACTTTTGAAATAAACATTAAATCTGTAATTTATAATTAAAAAACAAATATGTATATGCAGAAGAAGATGGGATTGCAATATTTTGTATGGACCAGCATGCATTTGTTGTAATTTGGGCAACAATGTAATAATAATTAATAAATGTACTGTAGTCTTTTATATACATAAATACAGTAGAATCGTGATATAACGAAATCTAAGGTACCAAAAGATATTAATTCGTAATAACGAATTCACATATAACAAAAAAAAAAAAATCATACTAGGTATGTATAAGTTGCGCGCCGTAGCAAAAAATGTTGCGCAGCTTCAAAAAAAGATTGCAAGTTCTGCAAACAAAGGGTGAAGGGGGCCATAGGTAACTGAATACCTATATAGTTTTCTTATTAACCTTACGGTGATAAAAGTGCCGCGGGAAACTCGTATGTATTTTGTACAAAATACGAGAATGTGATTTTAAAACTGGAAAAATTTGAATATTCCTAGTTGCTTTTATTGGCCATATTTAAAGTTGAAATTTAACAATTTTGTAATGTTGGGTCTGGTAAATATGTAACTGAAAATGAGAAAAATAACATCACAAGTAGCCGCCATAGCCGAGAACAGCTTGCGCGCTTCTGACGGTTAGTGTTGTCAGACGTCAAAGAGTAGTTTTCGGTATTGAGATTGCCCGATTCAATAAAATTGTCAGACATAATTATAGATACCAATGACAAATCAGTAGTTTTATAAAGGTATAGTAGTATAGTGTATTTATACAGAAATATTAGAATTTCGTAACATTTACAGTAAAGTTCCACTTTGTGAAATATTTAGTGGACAGAATGTTGAAATGGGTCAGAAGTAACTGGGGCAAAAAAAGTTGGCGACAGGAATGGATTTTGTTCAAAGACAATGTAAGTGTGTAAATTTGGAATTTAAGCAGGTAGTAGATCAAAATCATCAGAGACGTGAACCATAGGGACATGGGACTGATCGATGGATGGAGTGGACTTGTGATCACACAGACAGAGCTCTTTCAGTTTCCATTCCCAGCTCATCTTCTGCGTGGCATGTAGAGATTCCGCTTCCGTATGGTGACGCCTCACCATCCCTTCCTGTAATTACCAAATCAGAAAAGGAATTAAACTTAATTTCAACTCATTTAGATTGTATTGTCCACCTCCGTAGTGTAATGGTCAGCACGCTCGGCTACCGTGCTGGAGGTCCCGGGTTCAATTCCCAGTAGGGAGGTCAAATAAATATAAGTGATTTTTTACTCTTATATTTATTCAATGCAAACCTTGGATTGGTACCTGAAGCTGAGGGCTGATCACTGTCCCTTCATGTGTTAACGATCAAGGTAACACTGCATTTATATGATGCAGTACCCTATGCACCATCGGGTGCAGATGAGGGTTTGAAGAAGAAGAAGATTGTATTGCAGATTTTCTGTCAAATGAATTACAGTTTGGTTATTTCTGCTTAACTTCGACCATCAAATCATGGTCCAAAAAACTATGTACGCCAATTTCAGCTGTCACTGAAAACTTGTAGAACACATCAAACAAAACTAATGAGTCTAAAGGTGGGGACTGACCGGAGCATTTTGTCGTAACGTAACGTCGTTGGCGACGAACATCCGACTTCGGATGGAGCACTCGGAATGCTGGATTGACTATACGAATGCTCGCATCGTAATGTGTTACATTACGACAAAATGACTCGTCAGTCCCCACCCTCAAACATAGATTCCAAGTGAATATCAATAGCCAACAAGAGACTAATGAGGGCAGGAAAACATAAAGAGTTGTTTAAAAGGGGTCAGAGGATATCACAGCAATAATGGCAAACCACATGTATGATCTGGGAATCACAGATTGAAAGTAATCTTTTAAAATATTTGATTTTATTATTAGTATTTTAAATTTGAAAAAAATGAATCAATAAGACAGGTACTAATAAAGTAAACCGTATCCTGGTTGGAGTGCTATTCTATGTTCATAACATTGTGTGACATGTCAATGAGAAGTGATTATGTCCATTTTATATTTATTGATGCTAACCATACTGGAGATGTTAAATCCAATAAGAATAATATGGATCAAATTGTGAACTCATGGAGCAATCAGAATGTTTCGGTACAGTGTAGCTCGACCTTGGAGAGTTCCCAAATGTGTGATAATTAATTAAGATAATAAAGAGTTTGGACTTAATTCTTAGTCATAATTCTTATTATAAACAAAGAAGTTGGAATGCTTTTGACACTGATTGTAGGAGGTCAAAGCATGATTAATAGGTACACTCACAGCCGCCTTTGATAAAATAAAAAAAAAAAAAAAATAAATGTGATTAAATATAATTACGGACTTTTAGATACTGTAATAACATGTTTGGTGATTTGATGAGGTTCATCGAGTTGGTGACTGTCTTTGGGAACTTTTTATTCTGTTTGTCACTTTAAACTTTATTTGTTGATTTTGTTGGAATTTGTGTAATAAAAAAAAACTTTCTTTTACATAGAGCTTATAAAGGATAAAGACATTTGAAAGAAGACACTTCCAATACCACATCTTCAATGCATGTATTTTCCGTCTATATTTCAGATTTACTGTACACTTGGCTCCGTATTCATTCAAACCCTTATTTGCACCCCAATGATGCATAGGGCGCTGCATCATATAAACGCAGTGTCATCTTGATCATTAACACATGAAGGAAAGGTGATCAGCCTTCCGCTTCAGGTACCAAGTCCAGGGTAATATAGAATAAAAATTAGAGTGAAAAAATCACTTATATTTATTTGACCACCCTGGGAATCGAGCTCGGGACCTCCAGAACGGTAGCCGAGCGCGCTGACCATTACACTACGGAGGCGGACATGGCTCTATATGGAATTTGTTATACAAGTATAACATAAAATTGTCTTATCAACATACATTTAACAACTTTTTATTCTCCAAGAAAAAAATGATATATGATTCTGAGAATTTCAAATCTTTAGTGATACATGTCGGTTGTATTTATTTCCATTTTCTTCGTATCATTTTGACATTATTTTTATTTTCGGGAAATAAAATTTACTGTCTTCCGAGTGGAAAGCTTAACACAAAGTAAGGAATGTTAACTGACCTTAATTTTCTCCCACTTGTCGTCCACATCCTGTAGCCAAGACAAGAAGAGACGGCCGTTGTAGCGCGAGCGGTGAGCATTCCTCTCTTTCTCCTCCTGTTCTGGTGTCAGCATGTTGTACACCTCTCTATCTTTGAGCAATGTGCACACCGAAAAAGGTAATTCCTAAAACAATGAAAAAAAACTTTTAGTATTTGAAAATTTCAAATATTTTCGTGTATATTTTGAAAAACACTTGGTCTTGTGGATATATAACAAATACAGTGAAACCTCTATCGTTCCTCGAATAATGTGTCGTAACGATGTGTCGTTAATTTCTTCTACCCCGAATTCATTTCATACAAAAATAGATCGTCATTGATCGTTTCTATTCAACATTTTACCGCATTCATCGTTTGAATTACGCTACATATTTGATATAATTTGTCTGTTTTTTTTACATTTTCTCAATTTTTTATATTTCATGACAATATTTCAACGTGTGGGACTATGAACAGCTTGTGTGATGGATACAGCAGAAGAGGTCTGAAGATCTTTGGGTTCTGTTCAACATTGTATTTTTTTAAATAAATACATTTATTTACATCTAAAACTTGTATTCTTAAAATTTCAACCTACCAATGGTTTTGCAATTGGGAGGACGGTATCTTTACTCCATCGTATATCCTTGTGTATTGACTTCTTTATCCCACATTCATTGTTTTCCCGCATTCATAGTTTATTTCACTAGGTCCCTTTAAAAACGATAGACAGATGTTTCACTGTACATGTATTCCAGATTTTACCTGATTGGCAAGAGCTCGAGCCGCCCGTCCATGGACACGTAATATTTCCTGCTCCACTGCCAGCACCAGCTTCTCCTTTTCAACCAGATGTTGAACTCTCAACGCATGTCTGAAAACCAAAAATATTTAGAAAAAATACATGATTTGGAATAATAATATGACAAGAAAAGCATATGTGAGAACCTATTGCCATCCATTTAATTTATTTGTAGAGAATTAAGAGTCCAATCCATTTGAATATTTTTGACAAATATGTACATATTTATTAATAGATTCATCTTTGTGGTGTAGTGTAGTGGAGAGTGCATTTGTCTATCATGCTGAAGGTCCCAGGTTGATTTAAAGGAGATTAAAATATAAATGTACGAGTGATTTTGGCTATAATTTATTTAACACATTTCGGACGGTTTTTTTACACCTGCGGACCGCTGGCAACAGGATTAGATAATTATGTACATATAGTTAAGACTTTAACAAAGATATTGGTACATAATATTCATATAAAAATTATAAATATGTAATTCCTTCTTTTCTGACCGAAATGAGGCCGGCGCAGAAGGTAGACATACACTACCCGTCCTTGAGCATCAGTCAACGGAATGAACCAACGTCTGAAGTGTGTTACTATACCCTGGGCTGGTTTCTGAAGCACAGAACGGATCACCTTGACTTAAGTAATGAATGATCAGGACTTGTATACTCCAGTGTTTGTGTACTTTGGATATTAGTGTTCAAAGGACTGTCAATTATGGGTAGAATTGGTGAATGTTACACGTTTGTAAAGTGATCACTTAAACCAGCCTATGGTCGTAAGCCCCGTAAAATCCCAGACTTCCATATTATTGAATGATCAGGACTTCTATACTCCAGTGTTTGTGTTCTTTGGATTTTAGTGTTCAAAGGACTATGGTGAGCTAGAGATTTACCTGTCATTTTCTTGAGAGATGAACTCTTCCCTCATGGATTGCAGTACAGTGGGAGGTGGATTAATCATGGGTTGCTGTTTGTTACTGCTCTTCAATACGTATGTGCAACGGTTCATTAAGTAATCCTTGAACCCTTGAGGTGGTTTGGGTTGAACTGGAAATAGTCCTTTTTGCCGACGTTCAATCTGAAATAAAATTATTTTTTAATATTGAAAATAAAAAAAAACACGCATACATCCGGAATCCTTGATTGCATTGTATGGGGTCGAAGCAAGGACACACTGAGAAAAAAAGGTAATATGTTGGACGTATTCAGAATGTTGTGCTACACATTCCTTAAACTGCAAGGACATGCAAACTTGAAACTGAAACTGTCAGCGCATAATGGAAAGACTCTTACAAAATTCAGAAACAGGGCTCTTTTACTGTTCTGAATATTTTTTTTAGAAGTTTGTCAAATCGGCGTATTTACATGATGAAGGTGAATATGCGAAGAAGTGGAGAATAGGAGACACCAACCTGCTTCTTGATGTTGAGTATCATCTGGTAAGGGTTGTTCTGCGGCATGTGTGATCCGGAATGGGATTCGGCCGAGCTCCCGGATGCCGAGTCCCCGGTGGAGGTGGATGGGTGTGCGTGGCTGTCTTTGGAAGTCTTGAGCTTCCTCTTGCGCGGGTGTAGATCCGCGGCAGGCTGTTGCGTAGCACTGCCCGAGGTGCTGGCGGACCCGCTGCTGGAACTGCTGCCACCTCCGCTGTTATTTCCGCTTGTCACGTTGGAAGCGTCTGTTCCGCTGTCATTTGTATCAGGAGACTAAGTAGGAACAAAACATTAATCAATACAGTTGAACTTGCAAACAACCAACTCCTTTATGTATTAGGTGTATGCGTATGAAACCGTCGTTTGCCAATATATGGCACTAGCTTTTGTATGTGTACGTACTCGACAACTATTGCTTAATGCTCTTATATATCAGCTGTCAAATGCATGTCAAAGTCATTCGTTTGCAGCTTCAATAAGTATTTTTATCAAAGACTTGATAATTTCAAATTTGCAAAAAGCAATTTTGCTTTTTGCTTTTCAATAAAATAAAACTACTGCTGAGCGCATAGAATGCTCGAGGAAGTTTATCGTGAACATGCTTTGGCAGAAAAAAAACTTGTAGAGAATGGTTTCTGCGTTTCAAATAAGGCTATTTCGATCTTTACAACAAAGAGCGTGGCAGACCCGAAAAGAAGTTCCAAAACAACAAATTGCAATAATTATTGAACAAAAATTCGAGTCAGTCGCAACAACAATTTGCAAAAGTGCTGGAAGTCCACCGAGCAACTGTTTCCAGATATTCACACACAATGGGAACGATTGAAAAGGATGGAATGTGTGTCATATGAATTGATGGACATGAACATGGAAAGAAGAAAAACCATTTGCAAAATCAGGATTGCCATACAGAAAAGAAAGAGCTTCCTGTATTGAATTGTTAACCGGATCCACGCGGCTCGCATAACCGTATGTGTTTTAACAAAACATGCCCCATACGAGGCTGACATAAGCGTTTGTGTTTTTACATTGCTCCAAATTTCGAACCTCAGTTCAACTTAGAGGGATTTTTTCATGGTGTGGAACTTTGGATAAAATAATACGTGAATCTTTGGCCTTATGACATCTGTTGAAATATCTGACTAATAATTTGTAACATCACAAGGATAAATAAAAGAACAGATCCCTGATTTTTCTTGTGGTCGGTAATTAGTCCGCGCCATAATCATGCCCTATATCTGTCTCACTCTCGACGGTACGCATCGCCAGTGGGTAAGAGTGACACACGATGCGTGCTTTGGACACACTATGCGTGCTTTGATTTATTTATCTTACGATCTAATTTGTTTTTATCACGATATATTTCAAGAATAATGTGACACGTGTATTTTAGAGTACCAAAAAGGCACAATGAATCCCATTGAACGTTTTTGTTTAGGAAAATAAATCGTTTCTTAACTAAATACATGATAAAAGTAATCATTTAAAAAATGATGAAATACCACCGCGCACGGGGGCGTCTCTTAGAAACAAAGTTAACGCGGTTAAAAGGTTAACAGAGATGAAAAGTGGATTTGTTTTAACAATCCCAAACACAAAAAAATATTGGTTTGATCCAGGCCATCAACATTACAAGAAAAACTAAAGATCCATGGAAAGAGGCTTTTCTCTGGAACTGGTTTTTTCTAATAAAAAATGTGATTCAATTCTGGGAGAAAATTAAGGAAATGATTTTGCAAACAAATGCATTTTTCATATTATTTTTTTGACATCTCAACATAGATGAAGAATAATATGGAAGTCTGGGATTTTACGGGGCTTACGACCATAGGCTGGTTTAAGTGATCACTTTACAAACGTGTAACATTCACCAATTCTACCCATAATTGACAACCAAACTACTCAAATTCTCGGAAGTTCTATATAAATGATCCAATTGCGAAACATCGTACTTGGATCACTAGAATTTTCCCTACAGACATTTATTGGTGAGATGAAGAAGCTTTTGTTATAATAGCAGAAACCCTTTTATTTGTATATGAGGTCCGAATCCTGGATTATAATCACATACATGAGAAATGCCAGAAATTTTCCTTTTTATTTTATTATTTCAGTTTATAATTTGACCAGTTGTGAACAAGTATTTGGACACACTCAAAATGTTGTAAAACGCATTTTTATAATTATTTAAAAATACTGACTGGTACCAAATTTTTGCAAATATTTTTAATAGATAAATGGATTTTTTAATTTTTTTATTATTATTTCACATTCTAGATCAGATTAAAAAATACAACAAGTAGTTTAACATACATAAGAAGGGTGACCCATTTAACTGTGACAACTACTGCGGCATTACGTTACTCAGCGTACCGGGGAAGGTACTTACCCACATAATTTTACAGAAAATTTGAGCCCCCATTATGCAAGTGATCAGGGAAAACCAGGCAGGGTACCTGCCTGGTAGGTCGTGTGCGGATCAAATCCATGATATTCGCCATATTCTACAGCAAAGCCAGGAGTTTAACAGTTCTCCGGCGATGTATTTTGTAGACTACGAGAAGACGTTTGATAGTTTGCACAGGCCTACACTCTGGAAAGTACTGGAAGCTTGTGGGGTGCGCACGAAACTAGTGGAGCTAATTAAGTCTTTTTCACCTTAATAGTGAGTGCTGTATGAGGGTTGACGATGTTGGTCACGGATTTGTTTGGGATCTCTACCGGAGTCAGACAAGGCTGCGTTCTTGCGCCGTTTCTTTTTATCATCTTCATGGATTTCATTCTTCGAAAGGAGTGTGATTAGGACTCACAGGGTTTGCATTTAACAGTATGAAGGCTGTCTGGAGATTGTAAATATACTCGGTGAAGACCAATTGCCACATATACAATGCCTGCATTGCTTCTATTTTCTTATACGGCTGTGAAACATGACACCTCACAAGGGCCCAGAGCAGCCGTGTACTTAGCTTTGAGAATAGGTGTTTGTGAAGAATTTTAGGCATTCTTATTTTAGCTGCGAAGAATGATTTATTTAAGGTGTTTTTTTTTAGAGGTACACAAATTCAAATTTCCCGCAGTAAATTGATGATGGCACCCGCCGTGTGGCTTGTTGCGCCATCTTGTTGAAATCACAGCTCTGTCACATCAATGCCATTCAACTGAGGTACGAAGAAGTCAGTAATCATGGTTCTGTAGCGCTGTATCCATTGACCATAACATTGTCTTAAAAAAAATATGGGGTGATGATTCCACCGGTCCATATAGTATATTAAATAGTGACTTTTAATGGACTTAAGGGCGTCTCGACAAATGCTTTTTTCCACTCCGAATTCGGCTATTCTGCTTATTGGCATAGCCATTTAACCAAATGTGTCTAAATTTTTTTTAAGTAAAATGGACGTAGTGCTCGATAAGTTTGGCGAACTGAACCATTATTTTGAAAATAAATTTGGAAAAACTATTTTGAAAATAAATTTGGAAATGGCAAAATGTACTGACTACAAATCAAGTATCCACTGTCAAATTGACAGTCTATAGAAACAATGTGGCCAGCTTAAAAACCAAACCACTAAAAAAAAAAAAAAACTTTATATGGTAATAGCGTTTATAATAAAAACAAATATGATTGCAAAAATAAAAGAAAAATTGTTAAGGGTAATTTGGAGGTTGACTAATGTATCAGAAAAGGTGGTTACCTGTCTGCTGGAATGATACGGTGGCGGTGTTTTGGTGGGCACGGGTGCTCCACTGGGGCTGCACGGGGTAGCAGAAACGTGTGGGGAGCTGCGCCCGCGTTCCTTGTCGCGGTCTCCATCGGTGTTGCGGTGTGAGCGCAGCACCCGCTGCGCAGATCCGCCTACTTTGTCCTCGGAGCTAGTCTGCCGTTTGTCCTCCTTTCCCTCCGTCCAAGCCTCATTGCCGTCCACGGGCACTGTCTCCCCGGCTGCATTAATGTTGAAATGGATGATGTATGGCAGCGTAGAGGATCCGCCCCGGTTCTTGGTCCCACCCCTCTGGGTAGATCCGCCATCACCCTCTTGCTGCCCTCCAGATGTTCCCGACCCTCCGGGGATCACGATCTTCAACGGTGGCACTTTGAGTCCGCTACTGTCTACTTTATTTTCCTCTGTATCCGCTTCATTCTCTTTCGCAGAAGTAGACGGTTTAGGACTTGCGCACGGACTTTTCTTGTCCGGTACTCCCTTGACGGTCACTTGAGCAATGGACAAATTAGCATTTTGAGATTTGCTTTGGCCCGAGCCGGACTTGCCTGACTGCGAGTTGGAAGCGACACTTTTCCCTTGAGAATTGGAGGCATTAGTCGAACCCTTAGTCTGGCCGCTCAACCCGTGTGACCCTGCGGAAGCCTTCTGGTTAGAGTTTCCGACGTTGGTTTTGTTTCCCAAAGCTTGAAGCGGGCCGCCGCCCTTACTGAGGGGAGCAACTCCTGTTTTACTAGCAGGACCAGGTGGCTTGGATCCCGATAAAGACCCTCTGTAGAAATACAATAAAAAATACTGAATAAGCTACACAGCACATCTTTCTTACTTAAATACAATGTATGTGCCTTATTTAAGATAAAATATATTAGGACTGCGGTAATAACTCTACCTGCCAACGTTGACTCTGGATTGTTGAGTAGTCTTGGTGGTCTCTTTAACTTGTTCCGGTTCCTTCCTCTTCTTCCGCTTGGTAGCATCATCTTCCAAGGACTCGCTTTTGGTGCTGTCGCCAGTTACGGGAAAATTTCGTTTCTGACCCGAAGAGTGTGAATCTTCGAGAGAAGTTATAACACCACTGGTGCCTGAAGTTGATTCACCTTAAGATAGAGACAACAATTATTTTCTATTAACTTAACGCGTTGGTAACGCATGTAGCAACCAACACCACGTTCCATCTCCATTCGACCAGTACGGGTGGTTATACTAAAATATTATTATATCTAGATATCAAAGATTATAGAAGTCAATGTTCTTTCTTTCTTCAAGAATGAATAAAGATTTATTTAAAGAATTCTAACGTTTAAACACAAGGAAGGCTACAGACCGAAGATAAAGAACTGCAATAAAGTAAATAAAATTATAATTAACAACAAAAATGCTAAAATATTAAATAAAAACTCTCGAACAATCATGCCGCAATTTCAAGAATTAAAATAAACATTCAAATAAGCGGAGATTTGACAGTAATGCATTAAAAAAAAAAGTCTTGTATTAGATGTAAAGCTGCCTTGTTGTGTAATGATTTGTATAGAGTATTAGTTTATTTTGTTGGAATTAATAATGGAAGGGGTCCTACAATTCATTTTGCAATGTGTATGAGTTTACGTAGCCGAGACCTTATTTTGATAATATCAAATACACATAAGCATAAGTTTGGGAAATGACAACATCACATTTGTATTACAAAGTACAAAAATGTAACACAAAAAACCCTTACAAATGTATTATTACATAAAAACAACACAAAATACAATGTATCTTATATAATAATGTATTAGTAAACCACATTCCCAAGCTTTTGGTGCAAAAAGCCAGCAGTTGTTAGTGACACATAATATTCTGTGGACAATTCCTCGATTGTTCTGTTAGTTTGCATAGAATAATAAGCCTCATCCGTTTAGGGGATGACTGCAGTTAGAGTTGATGTAGTTACCTTCGTTATTTTTTGCAACTACTGTGGAGGCAGTAGCTTTATCATTACTACTCGCAACTGTTGGCTCTTTATTTTCACTTTCTTCAGTACTTTTGCTTAATGTTTCCATTATGTTAGTACCACAGCTTGCGGCTGAAGTGTCCTCGCTGCTGACAACTTTCTTGTTATCATCTCTTGTTCTGCCGGCTTGAGCAATCCTGTGACTCGGAGCACTGTCTGAAAATTAAACACCAGTCAACAATAGCAAATCACTCGACCCCCGTTAACGTGGTGCGCGATGTTACTCAATCTCCTCTGTACCGCCTCGCAAAGGGCGGGTCGTAGCTGTTGTAGCTGCCTGGCAACATACCATGTCTGTCCCATAAGAAAGTGCACTGCACTCGCGCTGGAACAGCGTAATGTTGTAGCACATCCGAGTAGCCGACTGGCGGGTCGTGGCGGGGCAAGTTTAAACTTCCCTGCGGAAAACCAAGTTCCATGGCCAACGATTGAAATGTGAAGGTGCAAGGGAAACTCTCAGGATGATGTCAAAACTGAATTGGTGCGATTGCAAACGAGGGCCTTCATTACATGGCCGCGGATATCAAACGAAGTAGAACTTGAACTATCAGCCTTATGGAAAATGACTTCAAATACTTTAATGATAACAAAAAAATGTGTTCCACTGTGTGAATTCCCAAGGAATGAAATTTGAAGAGATTACTTGCACTTACGTTTGGGACAGCATATGTGGCGTATAGAAACGACAATGTAAGCTTATCAGATGAGATGACATCAATTTATACTTCGAAATTGAAAAACAATATATATATAATTATGTATTAAAATTACATACTTAAATTAATTACATACATAATATTCTAACAACTATTTAGATGAGAAATAAGATCTGATGTTTATTCATTATGACCAATTTTTTATAAAATAATAGGATAGCCAAAAGGTTTGTTTGTTTTTTCCAACGATTTTTCAAATCGATGATGTAATTTTAAATATCTTTTGTTTTTAATTTATCCCCCCCCCCCCAAAAATGCTATTATTTTGCTTGTGAATAATCCTTCTAAAATTCTTGTTGGTGAATTTGAATAAAAATAAGTGAAGATGACAGAAATATCAAAGATTCCCAATGAAGCCTCAGTAACATGTGGTCTAGCATAATGGCGATGGAATACAGTGCCTGATGCCTCACTGGTTCAGAGCAATCCATCAGGTTGTTGCATCTCAAACCTCCATAAACTGCATTTGCATTAACATTGCTCTGCCAAAGCTATAGGAGTCATAGGTCCTAATCGTTAATAGTAAGAAACTAACAAAAACACCCTTCCGATCCCACCAAAATAAAAGCATAACCCTCTTTGTGTCACCTCATCCTTTGAGGATTATTTGTTCTAGTTTCCTGTGCCTCCCATATGATTGTGTGCACAATATACCCTGAAAACTTTCTCTTTTTCTGATTTAATAATCAAACAGGCGCCATGGCACAGTTGGAAAGATGCTAGATTGCGAAGCTGGCGTCAAAAGTTGGATTTCCTGTTTTTAAATTGGTACAAATGTTTGTTCATCTTTCTTTTCAAAACTCTCTCCTACTGCAGATAAGCTTCTAAAATAAAAGCTTTATGGGTTATGCCTTTAAAATAAAATAAAAATGGATTTTAAACTCCTTGGGCAAGGTCAGAATTACTTAGTTAATGTGGATCCTAACATCGAGCTTGTTGGATATTTGAAGAGTACCCGGAATCTCCCTGTTTGTACGACGGTGATATAGGTATAGAGTAACTACTTCATTTTACCGCTGTTTATCTCATAACGCACCTTGAATTGAACATTTTCCAGATAGCAACCTTGAAAACTACTCAAGTTATATGTATATATTTTATAAAAAGGCTTCTTGCTTATTTAAAATAGTTTTTATTTAACATAACACAATGGATCTCGTCACAACTTTGTGTCCGATTCAAGTAGGTAGTCTAAGGAGTGTATATGTGTAAGGAACATATGAGTTGAAAAAACCAAACACATCTCAGCCATCCTAATAAAACGGTTCTAATAGTGATCATATTTTCATCTTTGTTTTAACAATAATAAAATGAAATTCATATTCATTATTGCGACAATATTTTATAAACAAAAAAAAACATTCTAACGGGTGCTGCTATTAAAAAATATTTGCAATCCCAACACAACTCAACAGCTTAAGCACTGAATAAATTATTTAACAAATGGTACCGTCAAACTATTGGCGGAAAATTTCTGAAGACAGCTACAGTTATGTTGGACAAATAAAAGTTACAAATTAATATTGTCTAAATTAATTTTTAATAAAAGCCATGGGTTGAACCCTTCTTTGAAGTATTTATTTGTTGGATAAAGAGAATTTTTATAAAAATGTATTTGGCAAATTAGCAGTAAAATCAAAAGTACACAATACTAGGTGAGTATTCATTTTCTGCTGCTACCAAAACCCAATTATAAAACACATTTCTGAGAATCTATTAGAAATATCATTATCAGATATAAAGACACGCATACATTTCAAGAATCAAATGTCGTAAGGATATATAAATAATTTCTCGACAATTGATTTACAATATTATTTTCTATGAGAAACATCAATATTCAAACATTTCTTTCAAGACAAAACACTCGGTACATATAAACAAATTCTGTAGACTCAAAATCTGTTTTTGTGTTCTAACTTAATATGGAGTTCTACAAAACAAAACACCATTTTATCAGCGAACAATATTCAAATTTATCTTTACAGAAATCAGATTACGGAGATTAGGGATGTAATTTCTCATTAAAGGCCGAAATAACAAAATGCTATTTTGTATCAGCCTTCTTAAAGAATACTATAATTATCGAAACATATTAATTTATGCTATTGACTAAGCTAGAGATAAAACTAATTTAATTAAAAAATCTAATTTAATTACAGATTTAAAATTTTACATGCTTTTAAAATTTAGAAATGTAGCAGGACCTTTTAAATCTAAATCGTTGCATGCCAATCAGATATAGTTAGTTTACTGTAATCATGTAAATATCATTTTTAAATGTATATTTTTGGAAGATTCGACATTTTACCAAGTCCTAAAGCACAAATGAGTGAAAACTCCAGATACAGTTAGATCAATTTCTTATTGAATAAATTAGCAGTTTTGCTTTGACAGGTGATATTTAAAATCATAACAAGTGGTATTTAACAAAGCCCCTCAGTTGATATACACACTATTTATATCTATAATCAAATAATGTAAACAGATAGCAGTTGCGTAGTACTTTACAGCCTTACATATGTTCAAAAAAGGTGATATTTGATAGTGCAGTATATAAATTGAATTCATGAAATGTGCATATTTATGTGCCATATTTGCGTCTTATGTACCGCAGAATACGTAAAAATTAGTTTATGTAATGATTAAAAGATGATACTTTTACAAACTGCTGATAATAAGTTTCAATATATTGTGTCTTTTCCCTTCTCGTTGACATTTCGGACAACATTGCAGCATCCATCGTCTGGAATATCACATTGGATGCAATGCAGACCAAAAAATGCAAATGACTTATAAAAATTAAAATCAATAAAAAAGCTATATCAGCATCTGAGCGGGCATGAAAATTTACAATAGTTAAATTTCGGTAATATGTTGTGTGTGATAAGTGCCTACTGCATGGTATTTCAAATCATAAGAAAACAGGAAGGAATGACAGTAATAAAATTAGATCAAGATAGATAAAAAGGAGTCAAATAAAAAGCTTAAAAATTTACAAAAGCATTCCACAAAACCAAAATGATGAGTACATATGAATTTTCAGTTATATCTCTAATTTCATCTGCAACAAATGTATAAAGCACTAAAAATGTTTTGCTTAAACAAATAAATAAGCAAAAAAAATCATTTGGTTTCATTTAACGAAATGTCTTGACAAGAAATAGGCAAATATGAGATGGTTGGTTTATTTTTAAGCATATTTATGTGAATTTCAAATGTGTCAAATACACATTTTGGTATTACAACTTATTTAAAAATGTAATACAGTAATACCCAGGCTATTGTTAAATATTCATTCACTAAGTTATACCCTGGTTAATGAAATGGGATACGGCCAATGAATGCAGTGAGTATCGACCAGAAATAGGTAAAACCTTTTAAGTTATCCCTTAAAAACTTTTCAGATGATACAAATAACCACTTGATCCTAATGTATAACATTAAACAGCTGAACATTTACGTGGTAGAAAAATATATCTTTAACTATCCTAGAGAGAGATATGATATGAATACTACGATTTGGCTAGCAAATAAATCCTACTAAACTCACCTTGTGGAACAAATTAAGTTCATTAGCTGAAATATTACCATATTATAGATAACTAATAACATGCAACCAACAGTTAACAGTATATTTCTGAGTTCTACAAATAAGGAATGAATAAAAATAAAGTAGTTTTGTGCACTTGTACAATTCCCTTACCAAGAACAATACAGAGAATAAATAAATAAAATAGTCATTATAATAATATAATTACGTAAGATGAAACAAAGTATCACTAGTAGTACAAAAGATAAGAGCTTAGTGAAGTAAAAGATTTTTCTAAAAATTACACTAGGAAAGTAAAAAACGGGTAACCTGTATTTTGTGGCCGTAAAACTGGAGCAATTTTTAAAAACAATGTCTGGAATTGCCTCGTAAAATTTGAAAGTGAGCAATGTGTATTTGCATTTGAAATATTACATTTCAACTAGAGATCCACCCACTGGCTAGCATTAGTCGGTTGCTCTGTCAACTGATCGATAGTTAGCAACTAATTGCCAATTACTTAGCTTGGCAATTGAATAAACAAAGAACTGACTAGTCGATGGGTAGTAACACTGAACCAGTAGCTGATGCATCTCTAGTTTAAACATAAAAATCAGAGAAAAATACATTATAAATATATCATATCATTCAAATCCTCAGAGATGTATGGATGAAGGATGGTGTACAAATTAATATTTAGAAAGGAAAAAGATACGGCACATGTTAAATTAGAGGCATAATTAGTTATGTAAAGCTAAAAAATGGCATCTACAGTAGCGAAATTACTGCGGAGAATTTGAAACAAGCATGCAATTATTAAAATTTTTACATAAAAAGGTGTCATATGATAGCTTTTCAAAGTCTACAGAGCTAAGAAACAACTTTCGAATATTCAATCTATAGCGCTACAATCAAGGAGCAACCAAGAATCGACGTGCACCAAATAAAAGTGCACATAAATATTTCTATGAAAATAATCCCTGACAAATACATCTTAGCCAAAAGTTGAACTATTTACAGTGAAGCAAGTATTTAAATTTGAATCCAAAAATGTTCATCCTTCAAATAATACGGCACCTTATTACATGAAGGCAAAGTTTTGCATTTCAGGTACTAGTCCAAGTAATACATCTAAAACTTTAGTAATAAATATTAAATAATTTTTATGTTGACCCCATTGGAAATGGGATCAGGGACCACATGCATAGTAGCTAAACACACTAACGAGTGTACTACGCAGGCAGACAAATAAATTGTTAGTAAGCGTAAGATAGTGGTGTGGTATAAATATGCAGATATGTGTGAGTAGATAGTCCGATGGCAACTACCTGCTAACTGCTATACTATTTCATATTTTCATTAGGTCACTGATAATGATATGACTTGAATAAGAATAAAAATTCCTACTTGCATTTAATTAATATATAAAACTATCTGCGTGAATTAGCTATATATTATCTTAATTGTTTCCATATCTCCGCCAACTGACAGTTTGGGTAGGTTTTCATATCTTGTCAGTTGTAAATTCCGTGCAATTTATCATTTATATACAACATGCATGATTATGCATAATTGCTTCTATCAGCTTAATTTAAATTTTAGATAGACAAAAAGATACACGGTACAAAATTTGATATTACAAAATTATATTAAGCTTTTATTTTTATTTTATTAGTAAACAGTTTTTATTTAAGAAATACAACATTCCTAGATAAACCGTAAATACAAGTAACTTGAGTACTTTTAATGTCATACATATTGAGTCATAAAGAAAGTCTCCGCGGTTTTTAGTATATTAAATTTTTTTTTTTTTAAATTAAGTACATATTGATCATTATTATCTGTGACCTTTTTTCATTCTTTGAGTAGCTTTATAATTCCATAGTAGAACTTCTATAGTTTATCGTTGAAAAAGTTGGCCAAGTGATTTACAGCGGCTTTTCAGTTGGCCAATTTTGTACCATCAAGAGAGTTTTGCAGAGACCGAAAAAATGATAATCAGACTGTGCCAAGATACAGGCTATATGGTGGATGCATCAAAACTCCGTAAAAAAGTTCCGTCAATTTGTTCTGAGTCATATGTGTGTAGCCGCGCATTGTCATGATGGAACACAACTCCCTGTCTGTTGGCCAATTCTGGTCGTTCTTTCTGGACATATTTGTTCAGTCATGTTGTGCACAGTACAGGACCGAATTGATGGTTTCGCCAGGTTTCAGCAGCTCATAATAGATGATTACCTTCCAATTCCACCAAACACTCAACATAACCATGTTTGCCGATAATCCAGGCTTTGAAGTCGTTTGTGGAGGGTCATTAGCCCATGGAATATGATCGCATGCATTTGATATTCTCGTATTTCACCCACTTTTCATCACCTGCAATGATTTGATTAAAAAATGGTTCGATTTTGTTGCGTTTCGGCAGCATTCCACTAATGGTAATTCGGTAATTCAATTTCTTTAGGTTACTTCATGTGGCACCCAAACATTGAACGTCTTTTTGTAGCCTGCTCTTTTCAAATGATTCCAAACTGCCATGTCATTGCTGTTTAATGCCTTCGCTATTTCCTGACAGTTTGTGTGCCAGTCTTGCTCCATCAGTCGCAAAATTTCACCGTCTTTTTCAATGACTAGCGGACCAGAGCGAGATGCATCTTTGACATAAAATTTTTCGGAACGAAATCAAGCAAACAACTCCTGGGTCCTTCAATCGCTCAAAGCTTCCTCATCGTACACTTCACAAATTTTTCCCCTTGTTTTTGCAGCGTTTTGCATAACTTAGTGTATTTCTTCAGATACTGATACTCATTTTCAAATCAATATGAATTTTTAAACTATTTTAACAAAAAATGTTAACTGAAATGTCACCTTCTAAGCTAATGTTTGTTTGAGACAATCGGATGAGTGTTGCCAGATATACAGGCGTCAACATTATCTAGTGGGAAAAACCGCAGAGACTTTTTGTATGAACTATTATTATATCTATATATCTCTTTTTTCAATGGCAAAAAACTGCTTAAATTGACAATATGCAATTAGAATATGTATTTGATAAAGGCTACATACTACAGTGAGATAAGGTTATTATAATTATTTATTATGTAAAATGAAGCCAAGGACATTTCAGGCCAAGTGCAAAGATACCAGATACTCTAAGAATAACAAAATATAAATGAGGTGTAGATTTACACCTCATGAATAGGTCATCCATTCCAAGCATACTACTGATTATTTATTCCTTACGATAAATAACGGGGAAATAAAGACTAGCCACTAAGAATACCTCTCATTTTTATAAGTACAAGGGTCATTCGTAAAATAAGGTAATGCTAAATTATATCAGTCTAAAACTAAAATTAACGTAAAAATTGTGTGGCATCAAAATAACCACTTTCTAACATTCCTTAGTTGGAATCGAATTTATTTTTGAATACGTCAAGTTATCGGATGTGTTTGAATTGAATGTTATTAGTGACGATCGGAATACTTGTAGGTAGGTGTTTAGAGGTTAGGTGCAATAAGTCCAGATGAAAAGTGGGTGTTAATGTCTCATACTCGGTAGGAATAAAAATGGTTATTAGAAGACAGTGACATTTGGCTACACATAAATAATGGTTCGGCCAGAACGGGCTGAGCCGCACCCTGCAATCAAAGGGTAACGTTGCGGCGCTTCACAAACTTGAACACTATGTCACCGTTAGTAGCCCACAGCTCGCCAATTATTCATGCTCAATTGTCAATCAACTTCAACTTTGGTAAATAACGATAAATACGTTCGCACCATTGTCAGCGAATATAGTGACAGAAAGAGTTGGAAAAGTTTTATAACCTCGAAATGCGAAAGTTATTTACTCGGATCCGTTAACAAAAACAAAAAAAACTTGTGTTCGGTTACCTTTGATCCACCACGTATTCTTTACGGAGATGTACTTTGTTCACACGAGTTAATGTTGCTCACGGAAATTGTACAAACAATCAGAAGTCACACACGTCGAGAAATCCCAAATCGGCTAGTTGTCACAAAGTTTATGCCGGAGGAGCATTATCAAGCACAAATCGAATGTTCTTATCAAACTCGCGACGAGTCACGAATTCCAACAAAATCTGAACACTGATTAGCCGAAAACATGTTAACTCGTATGTTCACGTACCTCGGTACATTTTCCGCGATTTCTCCTATAACGAGCGAGAATCGTACACAAATAAAGCTATCCCGTTGGCCGTCATTTCAGAGGTCATTACTACTTGCTACTTCATAATTTACTCGCTCAGTAACTATCACAACTTTACAAACTTTAGCGAACTAATTTAGTTTTTCTATTACACTAAGTTTGACATAGTAACGCTCTAATTTGTACACAAAATACCTTTGTGAGAAGTAGCCCTCCCCTGCATCTCACGAAACGACCGTGCTAAAATGTGACTAGCATCGCGGTCGCTACAAATTACACGAAATTAAGAGTTAAAATGCCTTAAGTAATCTTCCCCAGTACATTTACGAACATCTTGGCTTGGGTTCAAACTTTTGGAAATTTTATCTATGGTGAAAAAGATGAAAAGGCACGCGCACACACATGCACATTACAAAGCGCAAACACGAATATGGCCCGAGGCGTTCGAGTGAAACGCCCTAGCGTCGCTTCCGACACAAGCCAACTTCATGAAATAGGATAAACGTTAGCCTATCGCTGCATGTTTATTTGGGGTCAAGCTCAATGATTCGTCTTATGTAAAACTCAGAAAAGTTAATTCGATCGAACCGAGCCCGCCGAGAGTAGCGAACGGTAACAAATTATTATTGTTCATAGGGAAAAAGAAAACAAGTTTAAATGAATGTTTTGGGTTTTTGTTGTTGCGCAGTTAACCCTGAGCGAGGGCCTTGAGCGCGTTGACATTGCATTGTTTTGGCCGTTGTTTATCGCTCTCGTATAGTATGCAACGGTAAGCGAATAACCCGCCGCTTCATTGAAGAGCGATAACAGCTAACTTTCGCGTTGACCGCTGTATGCATACACGCCCGTTAGCAAGCTATGTGCTCAAGACCCAAGGTCGTCCTTAGGCAAGCTAAAGAATGGCGCCTTTTGAGACGCCTTATTTTTCATGTATACATTTTTGAAGCAATAGCCCACGAGATAGTTATATATTGTTTTCATATTGATACTAGTGTTTACCTGGCTTCGCTCGTGATTTGGATGATTCTAGTAGTCTATTTATCTATAATTCCGGACAATTTAACCCTACGATTGATGTTACTAAACATTTATAAAAAGTTCGACATAGAAATACAACGGTAATCAATAAAATAATCAATAACTTTTATTTAAGTAAAAGTAATATTCATTGGGTTTAAGAGATCACGTAATATGTAATTAAAAAAAAATACATTAGGAAGGTACAGTGAAACAGGGGGTATGGAATAACGCGAACGTTGTTTTTTTTTACAGGAATCGTCATTTTGCCGTCGTATTTTTTTACGATACTTTAGTGTTATAGGGTTAGGCCTTCCGGACCGACAAAGGTAGGCCTAAGAGATCCAAATCAACAGAGGTTGGTTTTCGAGTCTATATGCTTGGTAGGCATTTCTGACTAAAAATGTTAAACCTATTAGACCAAAGAATCCCGAAAACTTTTAATAACAAAAATTTGGAGCTTTAATTTTGAAACCGTTACTTTTTCAGCTGCCCAATCGTAATGGTATTTGTTATTTCTTTCGGTATTATTTATTTGTTCGTAATGTCAAATTGTGAAATATATATTGAGAGTAAGAAATCGGAAATATGCAACCAAATTTGTGCGCTGGTTGGCGTGATTATGGCAGCTTTGAGTGATCCGATCAAAAACTCTTTTTCCTCTGTACATATGTTTAATGAATAACCCCTCTACTTTTAAATGCTTGTCTATAGATATGGTAGTAAAGATATGGAAGGTAGATGTGAAAAATAAATACAAACATCCAGATCAATTGAAAAAAACCCGCTACGCCAGTTTCGCAGTCGAGCGTCTACCCAAAAAGACATGTTATTTTTCCGTTTGATTTATTGACAAAAAACAAACCGAAGGATTGTTTGCAAAAGTGAGTTAAGACTAATAGTTCTATATTCAACCCGTGAACGCACAGCCAAAACCGCTTAAACTAAGAATGTGAAAATTAGATATACATTGAATGAAGCACTCCACTAAGAAAGGATTTTTGGAAATTTAATCTAAGGGAGAAGACTGACCGGAGCATTTCGTGGTAACGTAACATGTTACGATGCGAGCATCCAGGCAGTCAGTACACCGAGCCGAGCGCCCCATCCATAGTTTCGGATGCTCGCTGATGCCCGCCGCGAGCAAAGTTACGACGTTACGTTACGACGAAATGCTTCAGTCAGTCTCCACCTTAAGAGGGAGAAAAGAGAGAGGCGAGTTTTTTTTACGACGGTACCTATATTACGAAAAGTGAAAATGTTGTTGAAAACACTAATGTTGATGTTTAGACTAGGTGTAGCATGTCAATTTTAGAGAATCCCACCCGCAAACTTTTGAGATTATATATTTTTCAGTAGACACGTGCCACTTGTATCAAAGAAAACTATTGGATTTAAAATTGTTACAGATTGAAATTATAAAAACGGCACCCTAATAAAAATTGTGACTTGGAATAAAAAAAACAAAGATTTACACTGATAGTTAACCGATCAAATATCACGTGCAACGAAAGAAAAATAGATCTCAAATGTAAAATAGGGTTACATTGTACATATTTATTAAATTTTATATGTAACAATAAAGACTATTAGGTTTTTAAAGCGAAGAAAAAAGTTTAGAAGCATCTATGTAAAAGATAATGAATCTTTGTCAGACGGGAGGAATATCTTATTTAACATACTCAACCTATAAAGGATTGTATTAGACTCGTTTTGTGTTTATAGCAGCCGAAATAATTAATATTTTCATTCATCATTTTCCTTTGGAAAATTCGCCTTCGAAAAAATGTTATTTTCGTAAGTTGGCAATGAATGACGTCACAGAAACGATGGAGTTGTTTTAATATTGGTAACATTGCTAAATTATTAGCGGCTCTATTTGTTAATGTCTATGGTCCACCCACCCAACCCTCCTTTCCCTCATATTTGTGTAACATAAATGGTAGTGTAGTGGTAATCAAACAATCCCACTACTACTATTACAGCTTATAAACCATAGACAATAAACCATATGACGTCGATGACGGAAATTTGATGAGGTATGCGAACGCACGTTTTTCGTTTTATAAAAATATCTAAAGTTTAAACCTTAATATATCCCTTATTTCTCTACATATTTCAATAAGAATGCTACCGATAGTCTAGTGATTTTTCAAATTAATTTATTAGCCAATAATCACACATCATGATATTTATCCATTAAAATAGCCACCTGTCCAGCACTATTAACCCTCTGGTTACCAAAATCCGATATATTGGCTTTCGGTACTGTAGCGAGATATACCGGATCCGTCGGATCTGACGTCATGATTAACAAAAGTATCAGATACATTTTGGACAGTATGCTAGGGATTCCTTAAGGTTAGTGCATTTTTTTAAAATTCATATTACGTTTTTTTTTTATACATTGATATTTAGAAATAAATGATCATTTTTATATTTCAATTAGTTCTAATATTACATGGAAGTTACAAAAATTCTTAAAAAGAAACGAGAAAAATAAAGCACATTACACCAATTTTGTTTTCGTGAAAACCAAGTTGTGTAAAGCTGTGATATTATTCAAAAATATGATTTTTTACTTATTAAGGTTAATAAATAATATGCAGTTCATTGATACAAATATAATATATTTGATAATTACTCGCATCCCTACTCTATTTCTTTTAACACCGGATGGCGTCAATTAGGTCAGGAGTCGTTTGATTTGCAGTACTATGCGCACGGCGTAAAAAGGATGTGGACAATAAGCGAGCAGCATTTACTTGGCAGTCGATTTTTTAAATAATGTTGCATACATTGAGTTAACCCTTTGGACGCGTAAATCGACTTACGTCCATGGCTTGTAAAATCCATGGACTAGTCCGTGGCTTTTACAAGCCATGGACAAAAGTAAACAAATAAAAGGAAATAAAAGGAATTTTATACGATACTTTATTTTTTATGGACAATTTGCATTTTTCAAATTAAATTTTATTTTTGCTTAATTCGTTCAAAGGGTTGAATAAACTCCGAGATATATTTTCGTCGTTCCTATGGCTTATAAATTATCTAACACATTATACTTTTGAATAATTTATGTTTAAATCGCCAAATTTTTTGGCAAAGTAATCCAAAATTCCTGGTAACTAAGGGGTTAAACCTAGCATTACATCGCTGACTTGTAGATGAAATGTGAGGCTAATCAATGGCCTTAATGTAATCTACAACCAAACAAGAACTGCACTGATTCACTGATTGAGTGTAAATATGTGAGAAGGAGATCCATTTTACTAAAAAAAATATCTCGTCATATATTGTCATGAATAAGCAATTATAAAGATGAATAAAAAGTTTTATTATTATTATTTTAGCAAAAATACACAATGAAGCAAACATACCTCAGATTCGTGTCATTTCAAAATATGCGGTAGGGAGATTACTTGTTTAAAAACAATGAAGTCAAGAGGTTATCACATTATGAGAATTGTGACAAATCAGATCGACCTCTGAGACAGTTGGAAAGATAAAAAAAGAAAATTATGTGACTGGATCAACATAAGTTACCAGAAATAAAGTCGATAAGTTGAATCATTGACAATAAGTGATGAATTTTTGCAGTAATCAAAATATTTTAATTCTATATATTGTAATAGTAAAATATTGCTTAGTTTCATGTGTATAAATTCTTCCTACTATATTGTACCATCAGATTGAAAACTATGAAACTTAATTAAAATTCAATGCAATGTATTGAACATAGGCAATAACGGTGTTCTTTAACAGTTATATACTTTTGGAGCAAAATTCTGATTTCTGCATCCACCGCCATTCCTAGAAATATAGTTGTCTATCTATTGTTTTAAAAAATATGAGTAAATTAAGTTTTTCCAGAGCTAAATGTTTAATGCCTAATTTTTTTAGGCGCAGGATGGTAAATTAGTGAAACACTTCTCTTTGAATTCAATTCGGAGTTGAAAGGAAAGAGTGGGAGAAGCATTTCTAATCTCTCCGTCGCATATGTCAAAGACAGTCAATGCGCATGCGCTGCGTTAAAACGTAGCGTAGGGAACCAGTAGACGCTTGCATGTTGTACTGTACATTAGCTAAATATATTTTCATATTTATTAGTCGATGATTTCTACTATTGAAGGTGCAGTATTGTTGGAAAAAAATAGAACAAAATACCAATGATCATGAGTGGTGATTTCAACATCATCTTCAACTCAGACAAAGCTCAAGCATTGCTAAGATATTTGTAAAATTGAACACTGACAAAGGTCAGTCTACAACCAGATTAGGCACTACCATCGACACAGTATTCTCTCATATTTACAAAATGTTCAGCCTAAATTATCTGTATCACACTTCAGTTATTATAAACCCAGAATTTCTTTCTTAGAGTATGAATTAATGGAAATTTACTAATAAAATGAATATTTCATTACATTACGAGAGATTTTCTTCACTTATATTCCACATAACCAGTTTCTCATCCTGAAATAATAAAATCACCAACAAATGCAAAGAGAGCAATGCATAAAATCAACTGTTTCTATAACCTAAAACGATTCACTCGAAGCATTTGTTTTCAATGTCAAGCTCAATGTCATATTGTAAATTTTAATATTGTATTTGCGATTAGTATTGTTGATGTACATATTTTTTTTCAATTCAGAGGGCTGCAATAATCTAGGCTTGGAAATTATTTTCCCGATAACCACAGAATATATAATGTTTCTATATTTATGTGCGAATTCTCACGAATACGTAGACATTGTAAAGACTTCGCAGAAAAATAAGTAATAAAAATGAATATATTCACATTTCAATTAGGAAATTTACACACAGTAGGTACCAGTTACTGTGGTCATTGTTGTTTGTCCGAATATTACATTATTTTATAAAGTAACAACTGCAGAAAAATATAATTTTACAATGTATTCCAAATGTACTTACATAGGTGTATAAGTAAATGAATATTAAGATACAAATTTACTTAAAGCATGAGTAAAAAGTGTGTGTTTATTTCAATTAAAATATATAACCAATTCTAGTATTCACGGGACGAAATGACAGGGCCCTAATCATTTTTCAATTTTTTTTTTGAGAAAAAATAAAAGCTTGTTATTTCTATACCTACTTCCTCCTTAACAATTTAAGCAATTGTGAAAATAAATGAAAAAGTATTTAGAAATATTAAATAAATTGAGAAAATATATCTAAACGTACTCCCACAACTGTTTACGTAGGAACTAAACGAGTTAATATAATGTGTGTATAGTGTCTTTATCTACAAGGTTAATACGCACATCAACATGGAAACAAAGCTATAATATTTATTGCTGCGCATGCAAAGTAAAAGCACACATAAACCATACATTCTTCAGTTTCACTTTATCTTGCAGTGGACATATCAAAACAAAACAATTAAACTGACAAGCGTGAAAAAGCAAAACATCAAAAAGAAACTAACCTGTAATACAAGCCAGATACTTATGAGCTGGTGGCTTAGCAACATCAAAAGGCAACTTTCCGTTTACGTTTTTGTAAAACGGGTCAGCCCCACAACTGAGAAGATATTTGATAAGATTAACTTTTCCACTAACTGCAGCGTCATGTAATGGTGTATCGTTATCATAACCTCTTGCGTTAATATTAGCCCCTGCTTCTATTAGTGACGCTGCTATTTCCAACCAACCATTAAAACATGCCTCATGTAGAGGTGTCCAACCTGCAGAAAACATTCCAACTTAAAAAATTACCCCTTTTACTTCCAAAGATATATCCTTCCTTAGATATACCCAACGATGGATTAAGCCACTTTAAGGCACATGAAATTTGCCTTTTGATGTCGCTATCACAAATGTTACAAAACAGCGCACCAAAGAGCCAAGTGCAAATACATGGACTTGGAAAAAAAACATGATGATCCATTAACTTACCAGCAAAGTCTGTTATATTAGGATTCGCTCCTTGGCCCAAGAGTTTCTTAACTTTGTCATGATCACCTCTAATAGAAGCTATGTGCAAGGGAGTTTCTCCTCGCTCATTGCGATCTCTTCCTCGAGACGGTCCGTGGTTAGCAATAGGTGGAGCTGTTGAATACACATACAATAAGTGCAACATCGACATACGGGACATTGCAGATTACAATATCCAACAGAGCAACTAAATTGTGCAAAGCAATAGCACACAACTTAAAGGCTACTATTGGCCAACCGCAAAATAACCATGCAACGCTATCCAAAATAGTTACAATCAGGATCACTCAAAGGAACAACTAATCTAAGGTACACAATACAGGGTACACATAAGGTACACATAAAAATGTAAATGCGAAGAAGTGAAAACAAAACTACCATTTAGATAAGTTGCAATATGCTGAGAAGGCTATAGTTACCTGGTTGAATGATTTGAGATGACAGCTGCATTACTAGCGCGAGCTGCTGGCGCTCGGACATGGGGGTCGACGTCGGTGGTCGTGGAGCACCGACGGACGCTTTTGGCCGCGAAGACGGCATCTCAGGAACATAATATGATTTATGACAAGGCTGATAAAATGTACTGCTAACCTACATCGGGCGAATGCGGACACTACTTGCGCTTAACACAAGCCAGCACTATGACTGACGCTATCTTATTTCGAATTGTTCGACCGCTAACGGTCAATATTCTACCGAATATTTTTACTTAAACTATCTCGCGCAGAAACCGAGGCCACCCTCCTCAACAAGTATTGAAATTTACGATAGGCCATAGAAATATACTATACACAATGTGCTCATTTTTTTAGTGATGCGTTCGTTTTCACTAACATTTTTCAAGAATATAACTAGGTACCTAACTACCTCTAATATTTCTATATACAGTAAAAATAACAGAACAACAAAATATGTTTGTCATCAAAAAATCCCAGTTTCCTAAAAAAAAGAAATTAGTATTCGAATATTTCGAATTCCAATTTAAAAATTCTCAAGAAGCCCACAAAAAACTACATACACAAACCAGAAAACTAACGTATGCAATAAGGCTTACAATTTAGCTTTGCGCGTATGTCTATTTTTAGATTTCGTTTAAGGATATTTTCTTAAGTAGGCTTCCCTAACACTTGCTTACCTTAGCAAGAAGTAAAGAGGACTACACGAGAGGAATCATGACTTCACTTTAGTACATGTTGAAAAACCACCAGCTCGTAGGGTTCCCAAAAATTTATTCTACTCGTTCGTTACCAATATCGATCGCACGAAAATGATCATCAGGGGTCTTCCCGACATATCCCCGACGTAGAAAAGTTCTTAACCATACAGGTTGTCAAGTACGGCAGTGCGGATATAAATATATATATATATATATATATATATATATATATATATATATATATATATATATATATATATATATATATATATATATATATATATATATATAATATATATATATATATATATATATATATATATATATATATATATATATATATATATATATATTTATATATATATATATATATATATATAAATATATATATATATATATATAAATATTTTACACACGACTCGTTGTCTCCACCATTTTGAACGCGGAGGCCACTGCGATACAGATTACATTCCAAAGTCGCAACATTTCAATCATTTCCGCATACAACTTAGCGTTTTGACTCTTGATAACCTTGACAAGCTTCTCGCGTTAGAATCGTCATTTTGGAGGGCGATTTGAACGGACTATCGTGGCCCCGCCTACACCGACATATTTTCATACCCGAACACCTTGGACATTGATCTTGTCTACTTGTCTGGAATGTACCAGAGCTCCTCATGTTCTTTTTAAATCACAGGCTTAAAGTTTGTGTTAAGGCTAATGAGAAAAAGGGATTTTTAAAAATTATTTGTTGACTTAATGTTTATTACTGGGATAAATTACAATATGTGTATTTAATAAATTACATATGTATTATAGTAGGCCTGCACCTGTGCGCAGGCAAACGTTACACCACGGCTAAGATTCCATGTGTAAGATCGATTTTATATAACAAAATATTTAGTCAAAAAAGGTAAAATACATAAGTACATTTCAAATTGTTTGAACTAAGAGAAGTAGGTCAAAATCGCTAAAAATCGTTTATATGAGAGAAGGTGGAAGTCTAATTATCCCATTGCTTACGATATTTTTATACAAACGATAAATGTTTCATCTTAAGTTAAGACACATATCGCTCACTCCTTTCAACAACGTCATATATCAAAAAACTTGATTTTTCAGGAGAACGTTTTTAAAGTTTAATAATATAACACAATGTATTAAAAATAAACATCAAGCCACTTATTGAAATTTTTACTGTGCAACAGTTCTTTTTTAAGTAAAACCTGAAGGTTTTTTCTCCTTTTGAAAAACAATACCTTTTCTTGAAAATGCAAAAACAACATCTTCTGCCTTGTAGTGGGTAAATATTAAGTTAAAAATATGTCTCTTTTGCTGGGATATAGTACATTTTGTGGGCATTCCGAAAACATGCATAACTGAAAATTTACGATTTTTTATTTATGACGTTCTTGAAAGGAGTGAGCGATATAATATCGATATATCACCCGCAGGCTGAATAATCCAGTGTCTGGTTGAATAAATAATAATAAACAATTGATAAAAGCTATTTAAAATTGAAACTTACCCATGTAGGATCCTTGTAACATGAAAAAAAAAAGAAAAAAAATTAGTAGTTTTCTTAACTGAAAAATTACTTTGAGAAAAAAGTTGTTGACTAATAAATACGTGAGTTTTTTTTTCTGTATTCTGGTTTTATGAACCAAGAAAGGTAATTGACACCATAGTTTATTAGTCTTATTATTATTACTTTAAGATGATATAACATGGTATACAATATATAAAATATGAAAATACAGAAAAAAAAACAGAGTAGAGCATTACAGATATTGAAAAGCAAAATAAAAACACATTTTCGATTCTACACTCCCGATTTTCCGAGGTCGGGTCAGCCGGGAAGCGGATTATCCGAGACAAGTGTCCAGGATAATCATTGAAAAAATATTTAACAAAATCTTATAAAGTCGAAACACGTTTCGAGAGCCGAATACATTTGTCCGCAGTAAAATAATAACAGTATCTCATTTTATGCCATGTTCATTGCGTAAACATATTAGAAGTGTGAGCAGGTAATGGAGTTCAAGTAAAAGTTTTCGAGGATACGTTACTTTTATGAAGTAATTATTCACTAAAGATTATGTGAATTAAATCCTCTAGGACAGGGATTGCGAACGAGGGACCCACGTGAGAAATCATCTAACCCGCTTGAACTTTTAAACTATTTTGATTTAAAGCTATGAAGGCTGTCTGGAGATCGGATTTATACTCGGTGAAGACCAAATGCCGCCTATACAATGCCTGCATTGCTCCTGTTCTCTTATACGGCTGTGAAACATGGCACCTTGCAAAAGGCCCAGAGCAGCCGTGTACTGAGCTTTGAGAATAGGTGTCTGCGGGGAATTTTAGGCGTGTGGTGATTCGACTTTGTGAGGAATGAAGAGATAAGGTGTAGTCGCAGCAAATCTTGGTCCCAACTGTTGTCAAGAAAAGGAGATTCAGTTGGCTTGGCCATGTACTCCGCATGCCTCCTGAGAGCCTTAATCAAGCTTGCCTCTTTTACAAGGCATCAGGTTAGCGCCGCCCAGGACGAACACTGCTGACATTTCATCGGCAGTTCTGAGGATGCAAAGGAGCTGGCAGCCGACAGATAGCCTGTCCCATCTCACCAATAGATGTCTCTAGTGTAATTGTAGTGATTCAAGCACTTTGTTTCGAAATTGAACCATTTATATATTATAGAATTTCCAAGAATTTGAGTAGCATGGTTGTCAATCATGGGTAGAATTGGTAAATGTTATACGTGTGTAATATGATCACTTAAAGCAGCCCATGACGGTCTTAAGCCCCGTAAATGCCCTGACTTCCATATTCTTTTTCATCTATGTTGGGGTGTGAAAAAATAATAAGTCTTTTTTTTTCTTTTTTATTTAAACTCAAACTTTGTGTTGATATGTGCACTTTGTGCAAATACATATATACTCAACTGTAATAAGTTAATTAGGACGTGTCGTCAAATTGGTTAAAATGGATAGGTTTATTCATTCATGGGAGCCAATAGAGGCAATAAAATTTAGGTTAATTATTTTGAAAAAAAGCTTTTTTATCTCATATCTAAAAAAAAGGAAAATTCGCCATTTATCAAAGATGACCGATACATATACCTACTTACCCCTTGTTCGTAAACAAAACTCACATTTAACAAAAGCAAAAATAAAAGGCACGTTTTAAATAAACAATATTTGAAGTAAAAAAGTAAATATAATTTATATGTACATATATATGGTATATATATACATATATAAATATATTAATATATATTTAAATATCTATAAATATATATATATATATATATATATATATATATATATATATATATATATATATATATATATATATACATATATATATATATATATATATATATATATATATATATATATATATATATATATATATATATATATACATATATATATACATACATATGCACACACAGACTTATGGCTACCCCGCAACAATACAATGACAAGCCACGACGGAGCTTACACTCTCAATATGCTCGCTTTTTTTAAATGTACCAGTAGGGGAGAGTGCCCACGAGTGGGACAGAGGATGAATGGGACAATCGTCCTCCAGCCCAAACTATTATTACAAAAAAAAATTAAAAATTACCCAACATTAACGCTACGATATTAGACAGATTAATCCTCAAACCTTAGTTCTCGACTGACAGTAAAGCGAGTAAGACGTGTTACAATTTTTTTGCGTCAAAAAGTAAATTATATATTGCAATTTGATTTTGTTTGTACATATAGGTTATGATAAGTGCTGCAATTGATAAATACAATTATTTAAGTTGGTTCTCTCAGGATATTATAAAGTATGTTTCATCAAATTTACTTTAGAATAAATGTATCGATTTATCTATTTTTCTAAAAATCACGCATTTCCTTGAATGGGACGCGCGCAGTGATCATGAATGGGACGGTCCCACTCAAGGGAAAATTGCCCCATTCATGGCGAATACTTTTAATTTATATTAAAAATCGTTTGTACTCGTTTGTATTACATGCATTGTAAACATTATATTGTTTTTAGGTTATAATGCCAAAAACACGGCATCGTTCACCAACCATCAATCACCAACGTTCTAATTGAAGCTGCTGTAGAAGAGGTTTTAAATAAAAGCAAAATATTAGGTCGGTTGCAAAGACATATGCAATAGGAAAATCTTCTCTTTATAGACATGTCAAACAAGTAAAGGCTGATAGAAAATAAAAGAGCCTATCAGCGGAAGCTAAACTGGCAGTGGATAACGGAGTCCTGGTTCTAACTCTAATGTATGGAAGTGAAACATGGAGTTGGCAAAATAAGGATGAAAGTAGACTGAATGCAGTCGAAATGCGATCTCTCAGAAGAATGTGCGACAAAACGATGTATGATAGATGTTCGAATAGTTAAATAAGGAAGGAATGCAAAGCTGAGATAAGCATAATCGATAAAATTAAGAAAAATGTGTTGAGATGGTTTGGACATGTAGAACGAATGAGTGAGGATAAAACGGTTAAACAAATTTACTAGGCGAATGTTATTGGAAAAAGGAGCAGAGAAAGACTGAGAAAAACATGGCACGATCAGGTAAGCCAAATAGTTGCAAGTGGTCAGGTTGGAGTCGTAACAATCGGCGGGTATGAGTGAGGAGATGCATGAACGTGGAAGAGGCGAAAAGAATGTTTGCAAAGACAGAGTGGTGTGGCGTTATATTCTTTCTACCTATCCCTGCGGGGAAGCGGCGTGATAGTAAGTTAGTTTTTTTAGTTAGTTAGTTCAGTCTGAAGCGAGAAGAAATACTTTCCACGTATTTAAATTCAGCTGGAAGAATATGTTCTACAGTACAGAAATAAATCAGTAAGGGGAAATCAAGTATAATATCTGACACTTCAGAAAAGGACAAGTTTTTGAAAATACAATTATTGAAGAATGGAAAATGAAAACCTATAGATAGACCATATAATAAGCCTAACGCTAAAAGAGTTTTAAAAAAAAACTCAGTTTTCAACAAAATATTTCAATGAGTGATGACAGAGATCAGTTCAGATAAATCACTTGAAATAGGTGTATCACTGACAAAAACAAAAGGAAAGGAGGATAATAAGTGTCACATATGTGAAGGAGAATATCAATATAGTTTTATGCAATGGCTTAAATGTAAATTTTGTGGCACATGAAAAAAAAAAATGCCAAAAATGTTGCAAAAATGTTAAATAAAATTTCTTTTACATGTGTCTACGTATTATACGAAAGTGTCTACAGATGATTTTTGTTTTAAAATAGAATTATTCCATCAATCTAGCATTTTAATTAATGTCCTATTCATGGTATACTGGTGTCCCTCTTATGGGAGGGTGTTTATGAATGGGACATTTTAGGACATGATTTGAAATCGATTTTTCAGGCAGTTAGGTTAATTTTTTTAGAAAACAAAGTACGGCATATTTGTAGCTAAAAGATTGAATAAAGAGAAACCACGTTTACTTTTTGTGATTTATTTTACAGAGAAGAACTAGAGAGGCAAAATCAAAAACGTCCCATCCATGGGCACTCTCCCCTACACCTCGAAACATTCCATCGGGACACCTGCCGATACAATGCCGAAAGCGACTAACATTCTCTGTGTTGTCTCAACGCATCGACTACGTACGTAAGTTAATGATTTTACTACACAGCGTAGATAAAGTAAATTGTTTATATTTGATAAAAACAAATATTTCCAACAAACGTTTCATAAACAGTGATCCCGGTGGCTCGTAACTGAATTTACAACATTTTGAGTGTGTCCAAATACTTGTTCACAAATCTGGATTATCTTTAATTATGGGATGTATTCTTCATGTTATTTTTTCAATAAAAAAGCTTCTTTCATCTCACCAATAGATGTCTCTAGTGAAATTCTAGTTACTCAAGCATTATGTTTTGAATTCGAACAATATATTAAAAAGTTCCAAGAATTTGAACAGTTTGGTTGTCAATCATGGCTGGAATTGGTGAATGTTACAGGTGTATAAAGTGATCCCTTAAACCAGCCTATGACGGTCATAAGCCCCGTAAATTCCCAGACTTCCATATTCTTCTTCATCTTTGTTGAAATGTTAAAAAAATAATACATTGTTGTATTCACATTTCCTCGTTTCTTCGAAATAGTTTTGGCAATAATTTTCAGGTCCTCTTTGTGCCAGTATAGGAAGATCTACAGTAGCGAGCACTCAAATATTTCCAGACTGAACATTTTTTTAATTAAAAATAAATTGTTGTGATTTCATAATGGATTTTCAGATCAAATTATTTAATAACACTGTTGATAAAGATGATATTTCAAACAAGTGCCTATTTAGTGAAAAGCTTAAAAACAGAATCAAAAAAGTTTGATTTGTAATTTTTTCCCAAGACTTAATACAAAATTTTATGCTATATACGTATTGAAGCATTAATAAAAAAGGAGGAACAAAAAAGTAGATACTGATTTTGTTGGTTTTTGATATAAATTATATAAATTGGAAATAAATATGTGGTTTTTAAAATTATATGCGCATTTTTAATTTTTGCCCGGAAAAATCGAAAATTAACAATTCAACTATAAAATTATGAAAATAAAATTTTGGTTACTAAATAGGCACTTTTTGGTTTATAATCTTTAAAAAGTGTTGATAAATAATTTGAATTTAAAATCTATCAAGAAATCACAACAATTTATTTTTTATTAAAAAAAAAATATCCGCCTGGAAACATTTGAATGCTCGCTACTTTTTTTTTAATTACCTAACGTCCAAGTGACTCTGAAATCTAGCTACGGCTTCTGCAACAACGTTTATCATGTCCCTATTCAGGCTTCCACTTTATAAGTTTCATAGCCTATGCCTACTTGTGAGTGGATTTACTCTTTATGTTTAAAGTTACTATAATTTCATGTAATTCATGAGTGAAAATTCTAGGCAAAAACACTCGCTTGCTCGCTACTATAGACACGTCTTCATAAAAAACTAACCAGGAACTCCCCGGCCATTGAGCAGCGCTCGGTGAGCTATCGTTCAGGCATTCCCATATAAATGCGGAATTAGACAGGGGCGATTGAATTATATAAGGTCGTCATTAAAATAAGTCGTTTCGTAATTCGGTTTTTGCATTCGATCAATTGAATCTGAGAATACGTAACCTGGGTCACGTAGGCCCTCTACGTATGTAATACCTCACTCCTCATAAATCAGCCTACAAATTGCCGAATAAAAGTCATTAATCGTAGTAAGTCACGTTTACATATCCATTATATTCTATGTGTGTAGTATACATGTATTTATGTAAAAATTGTAAATGTATTATGCAGCACTGAAACCTGAATAGATTAGATCCTTGAGACTGGTTTAATGTGAATAAAAAACAAAAGACATATTTTATTAACAACATTTTGATTGTGTTCAAATAATTTTTCACTAATCGGGATTATCTCCAATTATATGAGTTTTATATGATATTGTTTTTTGACATCTTAACATAGATGAAGAAGAATCTGGAAGTCTAGGCATTTACGGGGCTTACGACCGTCGTAAGCTGGTTTAAGTGATCGTGTAACATTTACCAATTCTACCTGATTATATTCTATATGATTGGCAACTACCCAACTCAAATTTATATATACGTACCAACTGTTCTATATATATATGTACTCAAAGATCTATATATATGTACCAACTTCGAAGCATTGTACATGAATCACTAAATTTTTTACTAGAGACATCTATTGGTGAGATAAAGAAGCTTTTATTCTAAATTTAAATTGTAATCCGAGTAGAGTCCCGAGGTACTAGACGTCATCCGAAACTGGAGGCTAGAGGCGTTTAAAAAACAAGTAAACAGCCCCGTTAGTTTGGGGTTATTCCATATACGGAAACTTAAACCCATAAATGAAACCTTCCTTCAGACTCACTCTAGGTCTCTAGGTACGCGCTATCAGGAATGTGGAGATCCGGAGGAGGGCAAGAGTTGCCGACATAGCGAGTATCAACCAGCTAGATGGACAGACGACATCGCCAAAATTGCCGGAAAGGAGTGATCAAAACTGCAAGGAGTGGCAGGCAGTGAAGGAAACCTTCACCCAGCAGTGGTCGGATGCGGGTTGAAGACACATCGCTCACTCCTTTCAAAAACGTCATAAATAAAAAAACGTCCATTTTCAGAGCATGTTTTTGGAATGCCCAGAATATGTTCTATATCCCAGCATAAGCGGCATATTTTAAACTTAATATTTAGCAGAAAGTGTTGTTTTTGCATTTTGAAGAAAAGGTATTGTTTAATTATTTTTTTAAATATACTAATATTTTTCAAATGGAGAAAATCCTTCAGGTTTTACCTAAAAAGATCTGTTGCACAGTAAAAAGTGCAATAAGTGTTTTGATATTTATTTTCAATACGTTGTGTTATATTTTTAAACATTAAAAACGTTTTCCTGAAAAATCAAGTTTTTTGATGTATGACGTTCTTGAAAGGAGTGAGCGACTTGTTGTGTCTCGACGAGATTATTGTAATGAAAATCATGTAAATCTCTCGAAGCAACAAACTATAAGCTCTAATCAGTTTTCAGTGCCAAAGCACGGTTGATAATCGGAACACCAAAATGTTCACACATCTCAGAACACCTAACTCCAATGGATGGAGTGTCCATTGAAAGCTGTCCCACCGCATGCCCAGATCTGATACAGATCTGGGCATGCGGTGATTTGTGCATTTTCTAGGTCCTTCATAGATCTAGAAAAGGCATTTGACAAGGTACAATGGAAGTAGCTCTTTGAGATAATGGAACTTATAGATATAAAATACAGGGATAGGCGTATAATACATCAACTGTATATATTGAAAGCTGTCCCACCGCATTCCCAGATCTGATACAGAAGCATCTAGGCTTCCTGACAGATCTGCTCTTGCAAAGCAATTTTTTTTAACCAAGTTTAACGAAATTTATTGAAAATGTGAAACAATATAAAATTGTATCCCGATTTTACTATGAATTTACATTTAAAAGATTTCAATATACCTGTCGCTGCCAATCTAAATAAATACAAAATTGTAAATCCGTCACCAAATTTTCTACAAGGACCCCGGTGTAGGTAGTGAAAGGGATAAGTATTTATTTCAATTAGTCAGCTAGATCCGATTCCGACCCGACGTTGGCCGGTACACAGACGCCCACAACCCCGACCAGCACAGCAGACAGGCACGGAATAGTGCAAAGACATTTACAAAGAATGGTCAGTCATCGCATTTCCACTCAACCATTAAGGTGAAGTGTCCTAAAAGAATAACTTTCAAATCTTGCTGAACAGTGTATAGGGCAGGGATGGCGAACCTGTGGCATGCGAGACGTTTTATATAGCACGCGAATAAAGAGAAAAAAAGTGATTATACACTTTATTTAAAAAATGTTTAAGAAATAGTATATATTTTTTTAAAACGTATTAAAATAGACGAAAGTTCTATCGCTTGTATTTTATTAAAAGCTACCAGCTGTAAAACCCGATATAAAAATTGGCATCTAGCATACAAAAGGATAAATCTCACTAATAATGAAGTTTTAATAAGGGTTCTACATTTTTTTGATAAAGTTCATTTTGATTAATTTATTTTATTTTGCCATTTATAAGTACTGATTTTTTCTCAATGTATTAATGCTTTGTTTATTTTAAAAATATTAAGTTACACAAACATTTAATGTATTTTTATTTCCATGGCATGTGGCACGTGATAAATATTAAATTGAAAAATAAATTCATTTGGCATTCATGCTCAAAAAGGTTAGCCATCTCTGGTATAGGGCAATGGGGTATTTATCACTCAGGAGGAATGTCTATTTTAACATACCCAATCTATGAAGTATTGTGTTAACTCCGTTTATAATAACCGGTATAATCATCATTTTCATTCATCATTTTCTTTTGCAAAATTCGCCTTTGTAAAAACGCTGTTTTCGTATGTTGGTGATGAATGACGTCATAGACTCGTGATCGTCATAGACTGGTGATGAATGACGTCATAAACGATAGACTCGGTTTAATATCGGTGACATTGCTAAATTATTGGCGGCTCTATTTGTTGATGTCTATGGTCCACCCTTCCACCCCCCCCACCGTTTATATTTGTATAACACAAATGGTAGTGTAGTGGTAAACAAACAATCCACATTGCTTCTATTATAGCTCTGTAAAGCAGAGACGTTTTGGGATACGCCGCATAACACGATGACGTAAAATTTTATGACGTATACGGACCTTCGTTTTTCGTTTTATTCAAATATCTAATGTTAAAACCTTAATATCTTTCTTACTTTTTTCTATAGATTTCAATAAGAATGTTACCGATAGTCTTGTGATTTTTCATGTGAATTGGTTTGCCAATAATAACACATCATGAGAATGATCCATTTATGGAATGGAAGCTGTGTACATCTAAGAGCTCTGTAATTCAGAGATAGTCAGCGGAAGACAGGTGATCCGTCGACCAGCAACCATATCAACTATGGGAAAACTATCGTAGCCTAATTTCGGTGATAGGGCCTTAGCAATTGCTGGTACCGCGGTGCGGAACATACCCCCGATCTAAACATTTCCGCATCCCTTATCCATATTGATTACTGTAATTTATAAAGCGTTCTTGAGATGATTTCTCATAAAAACGACGTTGTATAAATTGGCCATTATTAATTATTATTATTATTATGATGTCCGCCTCCGTAGTGTAATGGTCAGCACGCTCGGCTACCGTTCTCGAGGTCCCAGGTTCGATTCCCAGGGTGGGTCAAATAAATAAAGGTGATTTCTCCACTCTAATATTTATTCAATACTACCCTGGACTGGTACCTGAAGCGGAGGGCTGATCACCTTTCCTTCATGTGTTAACGATCAAGATAACACTGTGTTTGTATAATGCAGTGCCCTATGCACCATTGGTGTGCGGATAAGGGTTTGAATTGAATTGAATTATTATACTGCTGGGAACAGAGTGAATGGTGGACAGAAATCAGTTATAGTAAATTAAAACCTTTCAGCCTTTTGGCAAATTGTCAGTGCATAATGGAGTCCTGGTTCCAACTCTAATGTTTGAAAGTGAAGCGTGGATTTGTCAAAAGAAGGATTAAAGTAGACTGAATGCAGAAGAATACCGAGTAAAATTTACGTGATAAAGTATTTCAAATACTTGTGGTCAGGTCAGGAATAATAGCCGGAATAATTGGCGGGTATGAATGAGGGGATGCAAGAATGTGGAAGAGCCGAAGATTGTTTGCAATCGGTGTGATGTTCGATTCTCTCTACCTACCCCTGCGGGGAAGTGGCGTGATGGTTAATTAGTCGGTTACGTATAATGTTGAAAATTAAGTACATTGTAATTAAGGTGAACAAGATAACAGGAAATATATAAATAAGAAGTCAATATCACTGTCACTAGTTTATTCAATAAAATACAACCGGATCAAAAAAATGTTATAAAGATAATTGAAAAAATCATAATTTTTTTTTTTACATAAATTGTATACATTTATTTAAAAGAACAATTATAAAACATATTAAAAATATTTTTTTGCAGAGACCTACCGAGCTACCTTGTGTGTTTTGTCGGTGGAGCTCTTTTAGACCTTATATACACACAAAATAGAGAGAAAAAAATGAAAATTATATACACATATCATTTGTAAATTTTAATAGAATTAACTCTTGATCATTTACCCATTCCATTATTTTGACTTTTTTCCATATTGTTATATCATATTATCAATAACTTGGATGAAATATTTTGTAAGAAATCAAGAGTTAATTGGTGCAGCCATGATCATCATGAAATTTTTTATCAATTATAGCCCACAAATTTATACCTTTATGCTTCGTTTTTTTCCCTATGGTTATTCTTAGCAAAACAGAATGACTATGTTCCTAGTAATATGAATTTTTAAACTAGGGACATTGATCATTCTGTATTGCTTAAAACACCGCCGGCTTTTGGTATTTAATTTTCTTTCCGCTGCTAGCTGTGTAAGATTTTTAAGTAAGATTTTTTCACCATCCATCTCGGAAAATCGGGAGTGTATTGTAGTAGTAGTAGATACTAAAATTAAAACGAATAATTTTCGTAACGAATAGCTGAACTGATAAATTTATCTGCTCTTTTTATAGGTATCTTCCCAACCTCTGGATGCTATAGTGGTTTGAAAGACCTGTGATAGAAAGGTGATAAAATTGATAAAGTTTAAGGACCACGTAGGTCAGCTTTAGGCAGTCACCTTCCAACCGTCTTGTACTCCAGTTATTCCCTGCTGCCTGTTTCAACGGGGTTCACCGCTTACCGCTTGCACGCAGGAGTGATACATCTGATAAAAAATCATGGTTTACCGTGTGTTTACTCGTTCTCTCATCGCGCTCGTGGTGTCAACCAAGTGTATATCAACAGACACGGCAGTATGTTCTGTTGGCCCAATCACAAAGTGATTTTGCTGCTTTGTGATACCCGGCCGCAAGTGGCAAGTCCAGGAAACGTTGGAAGCACTTGGCTGGGAAGTCTTACCCCACCCCGCGTTTTCACAAGACATAGTTTCTTCAGATTATCATTTGTTTCCTTCAATGCAAAATGGACTGTAAGAACAGCACGTCGGTTCCTACAAAGTTCAAAATTGGAAAGTCCAATGGATTTCCGTAAAAAATCAGGATTTCTTCCAGCACGGATCCCGTGCTTTGCCACAAAAATGAGCGAAAGTAGAAGTTGAAGATGGCAATTATTTTGATTAATAATTCTTTATCTTTGATATCGAAAAAATGGTTAAATTTATCCAAAAACGGCACTTTTAACTAATCAACTAAAGCATAAACTTCTTGTATCGAATAAATATACGTTAGTGGACTTTTTACTAAGAAGCAGTATCTTCCAACTAACCATAAACAGACTTGTGAGGGGGGATTGTAGAAGGGTGGAATTATTGCCATTCGAATGAGTTTTTGGTTATAAGGACATTGCTACTATATGGGAAAGAAAATGTAGGGAAAATAAAATAACAGCAATGGCTAGGGTGCTCGGGGTTGCATGCCCGTACTTGTACATGCTTAAGTGCCAAATAAGCCACTGGAAATCTATACGAGTCCCTAGAGCAAAAATGTTTATTTACTTAATATTATGTCGAAAAATAACTGGAAAATATTTTTTTTGAAGTTAATTATAATGATTTTTTACTGCTGCGATCATAACATTCAAAGGCGACATAAAATCGTGGTGTGTCACTCATTTCTTAGATTTTATCTTTAAGTCGAGCTTTGATCTTTCCCTTTTCCCCTTTTATCCCTAACGTGCCACTTTCAGGGATTTTCACAAATTTACAAATGTGGAATTTTGTAATTGGAAAGGTACAAGTACTTATTTCGTAATACTCGTCTGAGTGAATGAATTGATGGAAACGTTTTGTAAAATTCGCCAATAAGTAATAAATAAAAATACAACGAAAAAAATATTTATCAACAACATGACGAAATTCCCAAATAAATTGAAAGAAATATGTTAAAAAATTCTCAAATTTATTTATTCGAATTCATATTATCAAAAACCTCAATGAAATATTTTGTGAAATATCAAGAGTTGATTGGTACAGGCTTGTTTTGGAAAAAAAAGAATTCTCCAGTTATGAATTTCCTTTTTTTTTGGCGATAAGTCTTTCGTCTTACAGCATTTGGTGTCCTTGTAGTGCAGTGGTTCTCAAACTGATTTCGTCCATCGCCCACTTTGAAAATCTATTTTTCAGCGCCCCCCATTTTTTTTACTTTACCGCATGTTAAAAATCACTATGACATTCATTACTTTAATTCTTTATACTAGTGGGAGCAATTAAAACGCAACTTTATAATATTAACAGTATCTTTTATTACAATTAAAACAAACATTATTAATTTTAACTATGTACTACGAAAAATATGTTAATTATTTTTAATTTTCAAACATTCAAACATAACAGAAATATAAACTAGATAATCGATGTTGCGAAGTATGTAGGTTTTAATTTCAGTGAATTTAAGTTGATGAAATTATAATAAATATATTTAAAAAAAATATGAACAATTAGTAGCTTCCAATGTGAGACCATGAGGAACATCATGTCCTGCATCAGCTTGGTGGCTCCTGCATAATCAATCAACTCTTGATATTTCATGAAATGTTTTATTGAGGCTTTTGTTAATATGAATTCGCATTTATAAATTTAATATTGTGGATTAATATTTTTTTCGTTATATTTTTATTTATTATTTATTTGGGAATTTTTCCTATAAACGAGTATTACAAAATAAGTACATGTACCATTCCAATTACAAAATTCCACATCGTGTGCAACCCTTGGGATTGTATATTCGAACTTTTGCGTTTGTAGTAAAGAAAGCCAAGGAAAATGTGTATGAGTCTCTTGAGTAAAAAATACATTACTTGTATTTTTATCGTATACCTTTCATACTGATCCTTCATTATTAAAATTATTTTTTGTTGTTGTTGTGAGGTCAAAGGATCTTGCATTCCTTATGTCACTGCGACCATATTAGGTCTATTTTGACCTCCCTCTTTATCACAGTTCACTCTCAAGACCTACATGAGTGATATAGCTCGTGACCTGTCTTGGTGCTAAGAGCTTCACCTTCTCGGAGTCAGTAGTGGTCCTCCAAGGATGTGACTTCGTTTGCGAGCGAGTACGTCACAATTATAGATAATTTGGATTAGTGATTCGTTATCCTCCATACAAAATCTGCATACTGGGAAGTCATGTAGTCCAATTTTTGTCACGTTATTCCTCAGTCTGTGGTATCTTGGTTAGGATCCTTATTTGTTTTTTGCTAAGCTTTAGAGCTTCTGTGGTGAATTTCCGCGAGTACCCCATGATTAGTTCCTTTGCGTGTTTCATCCCTGAACTGTTGGACCAGATCTCTTGGCTCTTGTCCATGGCCCAGTTTTTTTATACTATACTTGATAGTGCTGATTGTCAGTCCGCATATGGGCTCAGGGCCCATTGGTGGCCTCTCAGCACCAGTTCTTGCAAGTTTATCCGCAGCTTCGTTGCCCATGACACCACAATGTACCCAAACTAGCCTTACCGCTTTTTTCTCGCCCAGGCGGTTTAGAACCTGTATGCATTCATAGGTTAGTTTAGATATTGTTTCAACGGAGCCTAAGGCCTTAGGCGCCGCCTGTTTTTCCGGGAGGGTGTAGATCTTTTTCTTACAGTATAATCGGTATAGGTTCATGTGGGCGCACTCCATGATTACGTTTATTTCAGCCTGAAATACAGTGGCGTATTCTCCCAGAGAAGTTGATTTGTTCAATTTGGGGTGGACGCCAAAGATTCCAGAGCCTGCCCGACCATCTTTTTTCGATTAAAGTTACGCGAAGAAATAAAATGTTAAAATGATAGATTAAAATATCCGTTGCTGGATTAGTAAGAAAATCTTTGAATTATCGACCACATTTTTTTAAAAATGTAACATAATGGAATATCCAGGAATAAAAATAACAATAGATTGATGATCACAATATCAACATAGAGCTAGAAAAAGATAAATAGAGCATTAATAATTCAGCACAAAATTAGTCGTTGTTGATCCATTTTTGCCTGCTTAGTGCCAGATCACGTCCATGTTGTGTGTCGTATATTCTACGCAAAACTGGGTGATCGCATACCTTGTTATGTGAATAATTTAAAACAATGTATACGATCGCCCAGGTTCGCAAAGAACTAGTAGTATTGATGCTGGCAACTTGATCATCAATTATGCGAAGGGCAGCTGATAAGTTGTGATTTCCATCTGGAAAAAGGAGTGGAAGATATTTGAATGGATGCAGACTGTAAAATTGGAACGCGAATTTAATATCTATTAACATATCGCTCACTCCTTTCAAGAACGTCATAAATCAAAAATCGTAAATTTTCAGTTGTACATGTTTTCGGAATGCCCAGAAAATGTACTATATCCCAGCAAAAGGGACATATTTTTAACTTAACATGTACCCGCTACAGGGCAGAAAACCCTGTATTATTTTTACATTTTGAAGAAAGGTATTGTTTTATTATTTTTTTAAATATCTTTTTTTTAATGGAAAAAAAAACTTCAAGTTTTATCTAAAAAGAACTGTTGCACAGTAAAAAGTTCAATAAGTGGCTTGCTATTTATTTTTAATACATTGTGTTATATTTTTAAACTTTAAAAACGTTCTCCTTAAAATTAAGTTTATTTATTTATGACGTTATTGAAAGGAGTGAGCGATATGTATAATAGATTTCAATGTGAAGCTAAGAGAAAGCATAATCTGCACAAGCTACTTTCGTAAAGAGGAATAAAGTATAATTTGCATGCTTTTTTTTTCATGTAACGCGGTGGAACGGCGTTCCAGATCCGGCAACCTTTTTTCACGGATATACTTATATATTTTTAAATTTTTTAAATCAATGAGGCAAAACAATGTTTGTGCTTACGTAATTAAGATCTATATTTACAACATTTTGAGTGTGTCCAAATACTTGTTCACAAATCTGGATAATCTCCAATTTTAGGAGTTATTTTTCATATTATTTTTTACATCCCATCAAAGATGAAGAAGAATATGGAAGTCTGGGCATTTACAAGGCTGACGACCATCATAGGCTGGTTTATGTGATCACTTAACACACATGTTACATTCACGAATTCTACCCATTATTGACAACCACTCTACTCAAATTATTGGAAATTCTATATTAACAAAATTTTACAATTTAGAACAATTAGAACAATTTAGAACAATTTAGAAACCTTGTTCTTGAATCACTTGAACTTCAGTTTTTTGTAGAGACATCTATTGGTGAGATGAAAAGAGGAGTTCAAAGAGAGCTTGGTAATTCGTTTTGAGCTCCGAAATCTTTGAGGTCCGAGATCAATTAAGGAGTGGGAAATATTTGGCAAAAACAAATTATCTGTGTGAAGGAGCTCTGGGTTAAGGACATTGCTGCTTTAAGGGAGAGAAAATGAAGGAAAATAAAACTACAGCAATGGCTAGGGTGCTCGGGGTCGCATGCCCGTACTCGTACATGCTTAAGTGCCAAATAACCTACCGAAAATTTGTACGAGTCCCTTGAGCAAAAAGTGTTTATATATATAAATATATACACTTCACATACAAAATTACTTTACATATTAATTTTGAGCCCAAAAATAACATCAAATTTATAAACTTTATAAAATGAACAACTTTGTTTTTAACCACTTTTTTATTAGCATTATTTAAATTAAATTTTGTTTTTGAAATTACCATGAAATGTCGATTCACCTCTAATGAATTACCTTTTTTGGCGATACGACTGTCGTCATAAAGCATTTGGTGTCCTTATATTGAATGCTCTACGCAAAGGTATGGAGCCGTAGACTTTATTGTTCATTTATACTAAATCAATATAGTCAACGATTCCATCCAATTGAATATTTTATTTTATTTATTTACGGTTCACAAAAATTAAAAACATATTACAATAAACGAAATACAGTGCAATACAAATAGTTTTGATGTTTTTCATCAATTAGATGGGAACACAACAAGCTTACAGAAACAATAAAGGTGCAGGTTAAACACATATATAAAGAATAGAAATTTGGTTGTAAAAAAAGGGTAATAGCAATTAAAAGTAATGAAGTAAGAAAAATAAAAATTAGAAGTAAAAATTAAAAGTGAAATTAAACTATGCTACATACAAAGAGTACAAAATGCTAAGGTACAAAATTCAAGACTCAATCAATTTGAAATTGATTTCACCAATCCGGTAATAGTCCTCTTGTATTTCTCCGTGCCATCATTAAATATGTCGATGGTCACATTATCAGTATTTTCTATATATAACGGAATATGAAGTGTACCGGGTCTCTTTGTTCACTGGCGACCGAGGCTCCTGACCCAACCGGGTTACTTCTACAACGCTACGATAAAACCCTTTATGCTGCAAATAAAAATAATTTTGTCTATTTGATTTTATAACTTTCTAAAGTAAAGCTATAAAAAGATAAACCAAGCTTGAATAATTCAGCACAAAATTAGTCTTTGTGGATCCTTTTTTGTCTGCTTAGTGCCAGATCACGTCCATGTTGTGTGTCATATATTCTACGCAAGACCGGATAATGGAATACATTGTTATGTGAATAATTTAAAACTATGTATACGATCGTCCAGTTTTGCAAAGAACTAGTAGTATTGAAGCTGGCTACTTGATCGTCAATTATGTGAAGGACAGGTGACAAATTGTGCTCTCTATCTGGAAATAGAAGTGAAAGATATTTGATAGGGAGGATATGCAGACTACAAATCTGAAATATCAGGATGCTCAGGAACTCAGGATGAAGGACATTGCAACCATATTGATTTGTAAAATTGTGATGCAAATTTTATATGAATTAATATATTATAGATTTTAATGTAAAGCTAAGAGGAAGGCATCATCTGCACAAGCTATCACTGTGCCTTCCTTCGTAAGGATTATAGAATAAAAACAAAACTGGCTAGCATAAAAATGTAGTTTTAGGAAATCATATGCTATTTTATGTAATGACCACAGGCATATCATATTAAATATTGCATAGTAGGGTGGGGCCGGTCACTTCCTTATTTGAAACTCGCGCACAAAGTGACAGTTACTCGTAGAGTGCATTCCTATAGCGCGGTAGAAAACACGGCCTATAAAGATTTTTTTGAGATTAGTTTAGTATCCATCATCCCATTGACGAACGAGGATCGTGTGCCTGTTCGTAAATCGATTTCTTTCTGGGGGGGGGGGGAACATTCAGGGATGCTGGTAGTGTGAAGAAGAAACTTAATGGACCTTCCAGAACCATAAAACACTTGAAAACATCTATTTCTTCAAGCTTTTTCTACCCAAACTGGAAGAAATGGATGTGAGGGATGTGTGGTCCAACAGGATGGCACCATGGCTCACACGGCACGAACTTTTATATGGCGAATCATCCTAAGACCTTTGGTCTGGTGAAGGATGATATTCGTGCTGCTGTTGCTTACATAGGGACAAATATGCAGGTAAACTTGAAAAGTCAGAAATGTCAATATTCGACTATCTCAGCGTATTGATGTGGACGGTGGCAGTTCGAGATGTCGTTTTTAAAACACAATGAAATAAAACTTTAAATGTGCACCTGTACATAGAAAATAGAATTAAATCCATACTAATAATACTTTTTGTGTTAGAATGAAGGAAATGACCACGCCCCATCCTATATTATAAAACAAAAAATACGTTTTTTCTTGCACAAAGCAATTTATTGAAATAAAATATTAAAATAAAATTTACATTATATTATGCTGCATCCAAAAGAGGAAGGAAAATATAATAGAATGTCACACCAATCTATCTATGCAAACAATCTTCGCCTCTGTCACATTCATAAAAAAAATAAACAAATTATAGCTCACAAAAATATGTCGCTGTTGTTCCATTTTCTTCTGCTTGGTGCTACATCTCATCATGTCGTGTGTCGTATAATCTACGCTAAGCAAAATAAGCATTGACTGAATTATATTTACTTTTAATTCAAACCCAGTGATTATTCTGTTAAGCAGAGATCTACTTGTATCAGCGCCGGCTTCTGGTATTTACCATTCTTCCGCTGGCAGCAATAGATAATCTGTATTCCAGGATTGGATTTCTGTATGTCAAATATTAGTCATAAAGTGCTGTGTATTGCAATATGGCTTTGAGACCTGGACTACTTAAACTAGTTTTCATCACGCCGCTTTCAGCAGGGGTAGGCAGAGATGATAGAACGCCATACCAATCTATCTTTGTCAACAATCTTCGCCTCTCCACATTCATGTATGTCCTGATACATTCCATCACGAACAAATAACTTTTATAATCAATGGCATCAATTGCATGATCGTTTTAAAAAATATTTTAAAACCTTATTAAATAGCCTGAAATTAAAATAATAATCTATTAATGCATATCGCTCACTCCTTTCAAGAACATCATAAATCAAAAATCGTCAATTTTCAGTTGTGCATGTTTTCGGAATACCCAGAAAATGTACTTTATCCCAGCAAAAGAGGCACATTTTTAACTTAATATTTACCAGCTACAGGGCAGAAAATGTTGTTTTTGCATTTTGAAAAAAATGTATTGATTAATTATTTTTATAAATAAATTAAATATTTTTCGAATGGAGAAAAAACCTTCAGGTTTTACCTTAAAAGATCTGTTGCAGAGTAAAAAGTTCAATAAGTGGCTTGATATTTATTTTTAATACATTATGTTATATTTTTAAACTTTAAAATCGTTCTCCTGAAAAATCAAGTATTTTGATTTATGACGTTCTTGAAAGGAGTGAGCGATATGTGATACTCGTATTCATTAACAAAGAAGCAGAAAGGGAGACATAAAACTGAAATAATTTTTTATCAGTGTTCCATCTGTACCTGTTTGCTGAAAGACCACATCCATATCGTGTGTCGTTTATTCTACGCAAATTGTAAAGGGTGTTTTTTTAGAGGTATCCAAATTTAAACTTCTCGCAATAAATTGATGGTGGCACCCGTCGTGTGGCACGTTGCGCCATAAACGCAGGCACACAGAAGAAAACCCAGAAGCCTTTGGCGAGACGCCCTTACCATAATTTAAAGTCACTGTTGGGTGTGCTTTATGGGCAGGTGGAATCATTGGTCCATACATTTTTAAAGACGATGCCGGCCAGAGTGTTACGGTCAATACAGCACGATACAATACAATACGAGCGCTACAGAACCCTAATTTCTGACTTCTTTTGCCTCAGTTGAATGGCATTGATGTGACAGAGCTGTGGTTTCAACAAGATAGCGCAACATGCCACACGGCGGGTGCCACCATCAATTTATGGCGGGAAATTTGAATTTGTATACCTCTTTAAAAAAAAAACAACCCATGGTATATACACGTATTTCAAAACTTCTGTATATATGACTGTTCAGTTTTGCAAAGAAGCGTATTCATGTCGGATCTGGTTATGTCATCTTCTTTGGCTGGTGGCAATTGGTGGCAATGGTGGAAAAAAAAATTAAATCATAACTTAAAAATTTGTTACCGGTGTTCCATTTTTATCTGTTTGATGAAATATTACATCCGTTTTGTGCATCGTTTATTATACGCAAAGTTGAATAGTCGCATACATAATTATGATACTCGTATATATTTATTACTATGTATTTGACTGTCAAATACATAGTAATAAATATATACGAGTCAGACTGGTCAGCACGCTCGGCTACCGTTCTGGAGATCCCGGGTTCGATTCCCAAGGGTGGTAAAATAAATATAAGTGATTTTTACACTGTAATATTTATTCAATATTACCATGGACTGGTACCTGAAGCGGAGGGCTGATCACCTTTCCTTCATGTGTAAAAACGATCAAGATAACACTGGCGTTTATATGACACAGTGCCCTATGCACCATTCAGGTGCGGATAAGGGTTTTATTATTATATTATATGTATTTGACTGTTCCGTTTTGCAATGAACTTTCATGAAGAGTATTCATCCCGGATTTCCGAGGACAAAGTGATAGGCCAGGAATATGCGAATGACTTGATGTAAATGTTTTGTAAAATTCCAAAAAAAAAATGAAAAAATATGTTAAAAATCGTTATCTATAACATCAAATTTATATTTTATTTATTGTTTCGGTATTAACTTTGTGGTAAGACATGTTACAATGATTAAAGAAAACACTTGTTTTTTACCACTTGAGTTTTATTATAGACTACATGTTTCAGAAGTTAAACTTCCATCATTCAGGTCTGTATAGTAAAAATAATATAATTTATTATATTATTATATTATATTATATTATATTATATTTTATTATTATTATATTATATTATGTCTGTATAATATGTCTGTTATTATACAGACCTGAATGATGGAAGTTTAACTTCTGAAACATGTAGTCTATAATAAAACTCAAGTGGTAAAAAACAAGTGTTTTCTTTAATCATTGTATCAAATTTATAAATGCGATTTCATATCATTTAGATCCTGGATGAAATATTTTGTGAAACATCAAGAGTTGATTGCTGCAGACATGATAACCATCAATATACAGGCCATACTCGTATGTAGCTGTTGTTGCATTTTCTTTTCCTTGCTGCTACATTTCATTCATATCGCGTGTCGTATATTTTTCGCTTAGTAGAATAAGCACGAACCTAATTAAATTTATTTTTTAAATTAAGTTCACTGATTATCCCATTTCACAAAGAACTACTTGTATCAGTGCCGGATTTCGGTATATTCTTCCTCTGGCAAGCTGAAACCAATTATTATCAAAAACCTGGATGAAATATGTTAAGAAATATTAAGGCCCGGAATTCGATTTGTGATTTGATGTGAAGAAACATTTATACATAGAAATAATTATTTTATACATTTTTTTAACTCCTTGCCTTTCAATAACTGTTTTCTTTTCAAAACCATATAATTGTTTTAAGAAATACTTATTTTATCAAAGCAAAAAAGCGTTTAATTAAAAAATCCCTTACGTAAAATGTTTCCTGGATTTAGAGGAAATTTAATTGCGACTTTTCGAATGCTGGGCCTTAAGAGTGGATTGTTTCAGACATGTAGGCAGAAAGGGTAAAAATAAACAAATTATTACTCACAAAAATACGTCGCTGTATTTCCACTTCTTCTGTTTGGTGGAAGATCACATCCATATCGTGTAAAGTTTATTCTACGCAAGGTTGAATAGTCGCATGCAAGTTATGTATATGTATGTCAAAACTATGTATACGACTGTTCAATTTTGCAAAGAATTTCGAGTATTCATTCCGGATTTCAGAGGACGAAATTTTGTAAAATTCCCTAATAAAAAAATACTTAAAAACAAAATAGTTGTTACATCAAATTTATAAATGCGCTCCAATACGAGGGTTGTCTTTCAAGTTTTTACAATAGAATAGTAGATGGCGTTTGGTAGAAGTAACATAACTGTATTTGTGAACACCGAGGTTTGTTATCACATTGCCAGTGGAAATTTACTAATTGACTAATTAGGTTCTTGACAGTGAACGTTTCAAAGAAGTAAGTTTGTGCGAAAATGGAGATCACTCGTGAGGGTTTGCGTTGGATGATTTTTTTATGATTTAAAAAAAAGGCTTTACTCAACAACAGAGCATAGAATCACTTCGTGCAACTTTTGGTAATGAAACGCCATCAGAGAAGATTATCTGCGGTTTGCAGAATTTCGTCGTGGTCGTGCGGACATCGATTTAAATTACCCCAAGAAGCTGTTGAAGACATTGAAAATCATATTTCTACGATATCAGCCTCATAGTGGCAATGTATCCAGAATTGATTTGAATATATCGCTCACTCCTTTCAAGAACGTCATAAATCAAAATACTTGATTTCTCAGGAGAACGATTTTAAAGTTTAAAAATATAACACAATGTATTAAAAATAGATATCAAGCCACTTATTGAACTTTTTACTGTGCAACAAATCTTTTTAGGTAAAACCTGAAGGTTTTTTCTACATTTGAAAAATATTTAATTTATTTATAAAAATAATTAAACAATACATTTTCTCAAAATGCAAAAACAACATTTTCTGCCCTGCAGCGGGTAAATATTAAGTTAAAAATATGCCTTTTTTGCTGGGATACAGTACATTTTCTGGGCATTCTGAAAACATGCACAACTGAAAATTGACGATTTTTGATTTATGACGTTCTTGAAAGGAGTGAGCGATATGCAAAAGTGTATAGACTTTAAAACACTTTGTTTATAACAATAAAACACCTTGTTTCCCAATTGATCGGTTATTTTTCAGTTTTTATAAAAATTTAGAAGGCAACCCTCGTATTATCAAATACCTGGATAAAATATTTCGAGAACTATCAAGAGTTGATTGGTGCAGACATGATAATCTTCAATATACAGGCTATACTCGTATATAGCTGTTGTGGCATTTTCTTTTCCTTGGTGCTACATTTCATTCATATCGCGTGTCGTACATTCCTCGCTAAGCAGAGTAATCATTAACTTATTATATTTAATTTTAAATTAAGCCAAGTAATTACTCTATTTAGCAAAGAATTACTTGTACCAGCGATGGGTTTCGGTATTAAATACATTCCCCGGTAGCACTATTATTCAGCATCAGTATTCCAGGGTTTGATTTCTGTCAAATATAAGTCGTTAAGTGTTTGGTATTGTTAAGTAGGTAGGTATTGTTGGATCTTAGACCTGGGCCCTAAAGGTGAATACAATGATTTTTTTTTTGAAATATAGCTTCACCGCATCAGACAGAGACCTCTTGTTGAATATAAAGGTTTGTAAGATCTTATATGAGTCCAGAAAACAAAATCACTGTCAACAATGAAAACCTACAAAGTATTATTATTAAACTATATCCGCTCCCTATATGGAGCATATGGAATCCACAACCTATTCTGTCGGCTGCCAGCTCCCTTGCATCTTCCCAAGTCAGATTCGCATCCGACGAGAACTGCCGACGAATTGACAGCAATGGTCGTCCTGGGCGGCGCGAACCTGATGCCTTGTAAAAGAGGCAAGCTTGATGGCGGCTCTCAGGAAGCAAGGCTTTTGTTAACCTCAAAAAAATTCTACAAAAAAGGAGATTCCGGGCTGTCTAAAGAAAGTGTACAAATCCTGCATACTGCACGGTGAACACATATAGGTACAGTAGAAACTATGGCTCTGACAAAGAGAAATGCAGAGAGGCTCAAGTGCACACAGTGACCCATGGAAAGATTCATGCTTGGTTTAAGTCTGATAGATAAATAAAAAAAAACTAATTTACCAGGCAGAGAACCAAAAAAGAGGATATCATAGATCGCGTGGCAAGACTCAAATGGCAATGGGCGGGACATATTGCAAGACAAGACCCCACAAGATGGACCGCATTTTTTTTACAACGGAGGCCTTGGGAGAAATATAGAGGCGTCCGAAGAACCCAAAACAGATAGTCCGACGACATAGTCGCTGTGAGGGATAGAAACTGGCTGCAAGCAGCAACCGACCGAGTTGTTTAGGATGGCGTAAGACTACGAAGCCCTCTGGTGTCAACATAAATTCAAAGATCTGTCATTTAACGTTTAACTAAAAAACCGGAAAATATGCGAACGACAATGTAGTACCTGCAAAAAATTAAATTAAATTAAATTTTAAAATTAAGGAAAATAAAATTACCTGTAATGCATTCCCTTTTCTTTGGCGATACGTCTTCCGTCTTGCAGCATTTGGTGTCCGTTTAGTGAATGCTCTGCTCAAATATATAGAGTCGTCGCGTGTATTGTACATTCATAATAAAAACAATACAGACAAAGATTCTATATATTTGAAAAGAAGGGACTACAAAGTGGACCATGGATACTTTGTTCACTGGCGGCTGAGCGATTGGCTCTTGACCCAACCGGACTCATTGTACGATGCTTCGATAAAAATCCTGTCTATGTACTTGCTCCGAAAAGTATATTATTTAAGCAAGAACGTTAAAATATATTTTATTTTATTATTATTATCATTATGGATATTTCAATGCTTTTTGAATACATAATGTTCTTTGTTTTTCCGACTGTTGCGTACAAAAACAAATCTGAGCGTTTTCCAATGCGTGGGCAGGCTACATACCTGTACAGCTGTCCATATGAGAAACAAGCGTTTGTCAAGTTTAGTCTACACACTTGCGATTGTCCCTGTGCTTTGTTGATGGTCTTTGCAAATACATATAAGTCGCGCCGGAAACTGGAATCGTTTGAACTCGAATGACATATTTATCGGGATCATTGGGATGCGTTGGAACAGTACATATTCTCTTTTTAACTTTCCATCAAAAGTTGTAAATTCGATGTATTAAGTATTGTTCATCATCATTTTCACTAAAAGGCTGATTAATGTTTCGGAGATGAATGATACATACGCCGATTTTCAATATTTTGGTATGCCTGGCAAATCAAGCCAATTCAAGGATTCTGTTGTGGATAATTGACTAGCTCGATTTTGCACCCGTTTACAGTTACCACCGTGGGCGTGCACGGATTAACTATTGTAAGTTTCATCGCAATCGGTTGAATAGTATAGGCATCCATGGAGTAAAAATACACATACAATTACGCATACATTTATTTTTACATACATTTACTATAGAATATAGAATTATTATTTTGAAAAACATAAAATACCATTTTTTTAGTATCAATTGGTGAAAGAAATTCCACATAATATATTGGTTAAGGAATAATTATTAACATTAAGGTTGAAAGTAAAAAAACAAAATTTAATTATTGAACATAAATAGGACGTTCTTGTTTCTAGTTTCTTGTTCTGATTGATGATACAGCACACCCATAGTGTGTGTTGAAGAGTCTACGCAAAAATGAACAGTCCTGACCAAAATTGCATTTATTTCAAAATTTTAGTCACTGGCTGTTCGTTTTCGCAAAGACCTACCAATGTTGATGCCGTCTTTGGAAACAATATCATTATATAACATCAATATATAATATCAATATGACACTAGGCTAATTAATAGCATGGATTATATGTATAATTTTTATCTTTGTATACTTTTGTTCAATTTCGCAAATAACTAACAGGATTGGAGCTGACAACTTGATCGACAATTATATGAAGGGCAGGTGATAAATCGTGCACTCCAGATTGAAGGAAAAGGGAAGATATTAAGATATCAAAGCTTAGGGTGGAGAACATTGCTGCCATATGGGAATGAAAATTTACAATTATCACCGACATTGATATATATATATATATATATATATATATATATATATATATATATATATATATATATATATATATATATATATATATATATATATATATATATATATATATATATATATATATATATATATATATATATATATATATATATATATATATATATATATATATATATATATATGTATATATATGTTATACACATGTATAATAAAACAAAACCGCTCCGGGATAAGAGGCGGTGGAAGAGTTGTTCCGGACGGCGCAAGACTGCGAAGCTCTCTGCTGTAAAAATAAATCCAAAGTTATATCATTTTACGTTTCACTATAAAACCGGAAAAAAAGTACGAACGACAGTGTAGTGTCTCCAAAACTATAATTGAATTTGGTTTCTTAAATTAATTGAAATAAAATGACGATTCACCTGAGATGAATTTCCTTTTTTTGGCGATCCGTCTTCCATCTTACGGCATTTGGTATCCGTTTAGTGAATGCTCTATGCAAATGTATAGACTCGTGGAATGTATTGTACATTTATAAAACAATACATCCAACGATTCTATATATTTGAAAAGAACGGACTGCAAAGTGGACCGTGGTTCACTGGCGACTGGGCAATTGGCTCTTGGCCCAGCAGGATTCATTCTATGATACTCCGATAAAAATCCTTTCATTGTACTTGCTCCAAAATGTATATTTCTTAAGCATAAATGTTTAAATTTATTATATTTAATTATTATTATTGTTTTTTTTAATTCCCAAAGTTCTTTGTTTTTTCCGGCTGTAGCGTAAAAAATCAAATCTGAACGTTTTCCAATGCGTGGGCAGGCTACATACCTGTACAGCTGTCCATGTGAGAAGCAAGCGTTTGTCAAGTTTAGTCCACATACTTGTAGCTATTGTCCCTGTGCTTTGTTAATGGTCTTTGCAAATGCATATAAGTCGCGCCGGAAACTGGAATCGTTTGAACTCGAATGGCATATCTGTCGAGATCATCGGGATGCGTTGAAACAGTACATATTCTCTTTTTAACTTTCCATCAAAAGTTGTAAATTCGATGTATTAAATGTTGTTCATCATCATTTTCATTAAAAGCCAGATTAATGTTTCGGAGAAGAATAATACATACGCCGATTTTCAATATTTCGGTATGCCTGGCAAATCAAGCCAATTCAAGGATTTTGTTGTGGATAATTGACTAGCCCGATTTTGCGTGCACTGATTAACTATTGTAAGTTTCATCGCAATCGGTTATGTCATTTAACGTTTAACTAAAAAAACCGGAAAATATGCGAACGACAATGTAGTACCTGCAAAAAATTCAATTTAATTTTTTTTCAAATTAAGGAAAATAAAATTACCTGTAATGAATTCCCTTTTCTTTGGCGATACGTCTTCCGTCTTACAGCATTTGGCGTCCGTTTAGTGAATGCTCTACTCAAATACATAGAGTCGTCGCGTGTATTGTACATTCATAATAAAAACAATACAGACAAAGATTCTATCTATTTGAAAAGAACGGACTACAAAGTGGACCATGGATACTTTGTTCACTGGCGGCTGAGCGATTGGCTCTTGACCCAACTGGACTCATTCTACGATGCTCCGATAAAAATCCTTTCTTTGTACTTGCTTCGATGGCTGTTGCGTACAAAAACAAATCTGAGCGTTTTCCAATGCGTGGGTAGGCTACATACCTGTACAGCTCGGCTGTCCAAACTTAAAACACAGTAAGGGACATTATTTTGTAGTACGTTTTTTTCATTTTTGAACTAAGTAGAATCTACTTAGTCCAAAAATGCAAAAAAAGTACGACAAACAAATGTCCCTTACTGTGTTTTGAATTTGGACAGCCGAGCTGTCCATGTGAGAAGCAACCGTTTGTCAAGTTTAGTCTACACATATGCGACTGTCCCTGTGCTTTGTTGATGGTCTTTGCAAATACATATGGACCGCAATTTTTTTTTACAATGGAGACCTTGAGGTAAATATATAGGCGTCCGAAGAACCCAAAACAGATGGTCCGACGACATAGTCGCTGTGAGGGATAGAAACTGGCTGCAAGCAGTAACCGAGAGCAGAGTTGTTTCGGAAGGCGTAAGACTGCGAAGCCCTCTGGTGTCAACATAAATTCAAAGTTATGTCATTTAACGTTTAACTAAAAAATCGGAAAATATGCGAACGACAATGTAGTACCTACAAATATTTCAATTTAACTTTGTTTTCAAATTAAGGAAAATAAAATTACCTGTAATGAATTCCCTTTTCTTTGGCGATACGTCTTCCGTCTTACAGCATTTGGTGTCCGTTTAGTGAATGCTCTACTCAAATACATAGAGTCGTCGCGTGTATTGTACATTCATAATAAAAACAATACAGACAAAGATTCTATCTACTTGAAAAGAACGGACTACAAAGTGGACCATGGATACTTTGTTCACTGGCGACTGAGCGATTGGCTCTTGACTCAACCGGATTCATTCTGCGATGCTCCGATAAAAATCCTTTCTATGTACTTGCTCCGAAAAATATATTATTTAAGCACGAAAGTTAAAATAAATTTTATATCATTATTATTATCATTACGGATATTCAAATGGTTTTTGAATTCGCAATGTTCTTTATTTTTCCGGCTGTTGCGTACAAAATCAAATCTGAACGTTTTCCAATGCGTGGGCAGGCTACATACCTGTACAGCTGTCCATGTAAGAAGCAAGCGTTTGTCAAGTTTAGTCTAAACACTTGCGATTGTCCTTGTGCTTTGTTGATGGTCTTTGCAAATACATATAAGTCGCGCCGGAAACTAGAATCGTTCGAACTCGAATGGCATATCTGTCGGGATCATCGGGATGCGTTGGAACAGTACATATTCTCTTTTTAACTTTCCATCAAAAGTTGTGAATTCGATGTATTAAGTATTGTTCATCACCATTTTTACTAAAAGCCTGATTAATGTTTCGGAGAAGAATGATACATACGCCGATTTTCAATATTTCGGTACGCCTGGCAAATCAAGCCAGGCGTACCGAGGATTCAAGGATTTTGTTGTGGATAATTGACTAGCCCGATTTTGCACCCGTGTACAGTTACCACCGTGGGCGTGCACGGATTAACTATTGTAAGTTTCATCGTAATCGGTTGAATAGTATAGGCATCCATGGAGTAAAAATACACATACAATTACGCATAGGTACATTTATTTTTATATACATACCATAGAATATAGAATTATTATTTTGAAAAACATCAAAATACCATTATTTTTTGTTGTTGTATCAATTGGTGAAAGAAATTCTACATAATACATTGGTTAAAAAATATTTATTAACATTAAGGTTGAAAGAAAAAAAAAACAAAATTTAATTATTGAAAATAAATAGGACGTTCTTGTTTCTAGTTTCTTGTTCTGATTGATGATACAGCACACCCATAGTGTGTGTTGAAGAGTCTACGCAAAAATGAACAGTCCTGACCAAAATTGCATTTATTTCAAAATTTTAGTCAAGGGTTGTTCGTTTTCGCAAAGACGTACCAGTGTTGATGCCGGCTTTGGAAACAATATCATTATATAACATCAATTTATAATTTCAATATGACACAAGGCTAGTTAATAGCATGGATTATATGTATAATTTTTATCTTTGTATACTATTGTTCAATTTTGCAAAGAACTAACAGTATTGAAGCTGACAACTTGATCGGCAATTGTATGAAAGGCAGGTGATAAATTGTGCACTCCAGATTGAAGGAAAAGGGAAGATATTTAGATATCAAAGCTTAGGGTGGGGAACATTGCTGCCATATGAGAATGAAAATTTACAATATTTTTTAATAGATTTATATTATCCACTGACACTTCGTGATGGAATTGCATTTTTAATTTATTATTAGATTAAAACCAATATTTTTAGCTTTTCCACTTTTTTATTTGACCAGCGACCGGGTTTCGTCGTTACCGACTTTTCGTCGTTACCGACCAGTCTGATGATGTCGGTAACGACGAAACCCGGTCGCTGGTCAAATAAAAAAGTGGAAAAGCTAAAAATATTGGTTTTAATCTAATAATAAAAAAAAAATTATTAATGAAAATTTACAATTATCACCGACATTGATTTGGTCGATTCGGTTGATAAATAAATATCAGAATTTTACCAAAAATGTATAAAATTATGACGGAAATTTCATTTCAATTATCACAATAGATTTTAGCCCCTTCGTCCGTAAAGAGGAATGGAATGTAGGAAAATATAACAGCAGCTATGTGGCTAGGGAACTCGGGGTCGCATACCCGTACTCGTACATACTTTCAAGGCAAACAAGTCACTGAAAAATCATACGAGTCCCTTGAGTACAAAATATACAAAGTTTACAAATAAATAACACGTAGTGCAAAGAAATTATAAGATAAGTGAAATGTTGGTTCATTTATAATATTTAAATATTTGGAAGACCTCAACAGGACACATTCCTAGCTAAAAAAGAAGAAGTGAAGAAATATAAACAAAAAACTTACTAACCATCACGCCGCTTCCAGCAGTGGTAGGCAAAGATAATAGAACGCCATACTAATTTATTTTTGCGAACAATCTGCGCCGCTTTCACATTTATGCATAGATAGAATCATATTATTTAAAAAAAATAATTAATTACATAAATTTTACTGACTTTGTTTTTTTTCATAAAATTTATAGCCTAATTAAATAGTCTGAAATTACAATAAAAACCTTTGTTTGCATTTGTGATACTCGTATTTATTAACAGAGAAGCGAAAAAGGAAAAATTGATGTGAAATAATTGACAATTTTTTTTATTGTATTGATGCTACATTTTTATCTGTTGGATGGAAGATCACATCGTTTGTTCTACGCAAAATTGAATATTGTAAATAAATTATCTGGTCAAATTATAAGCTTAAATAATAAAAATGAAAATGGTATTTTCTGGCGTTTCTCATGTGTGTGATTATAACCCAGGATTTGGACCTCACATACTAATATAAGAGTTTCTGCTTAGTAAAAAGCTTCTTTACATCTCACCAATAGATGTCTCTAGTGAAGTTCTAGTGATTCAAGAACAAGGTTTCAAAATTGGTTCATATATTTAGAACTTCCAAGAATTTGAGTAGTGTGGTTGTCAATAATGGGTAGAATTGGTGAATGTTACACGTGTGTAAAGTGATCACTTAAACCAGCCGATGACGGTCGTCAGCCCCGTAAATGCCCAGACTTCCATGTTCTGCTTCATCTTTGATGAGATGTCAAAAAATAATATGAAAATAACTCCTGTAATTGGAGATAATCCAGATTTTGAGAACAAGTATTTGGACACACTCAAAATGTTGTAAAAATCGTTATCTTTAACATCAAATTTATAAATGCGATTTCATATCATTTGAATCCTGGATGAAATATTTTTAGAAATATCAAGAGTTGATTTGCTGCAGACATGATAACCATCAATATACAGGCCATACTCATGCTCATGTAGCTGTTGTTGCATTTTCTTTTCCTTGGTGCTACATTTCATTCATATCGGGTGTCGTATATTCCTCGCCAAGTAAAATAACCACAAACCTAATTAAATTTACTTTTTAAATTAGACTCACTGATTATTCCATTTGGCAAAGAACTACTTGTATCATCACCGGATTTCGGTATAAAATATTCTTCCGCTGGCAAGCTGAAACCATTATTATAAAAAAAAAACCTGGATGAAATATTAAGGCCCAGCATTCGTTAAGTCGCATTCATTCCACCGGAGACATAACATACATAACTATATAGAATTTTTTTTCTAAACTATGTAACGACTGTTCAGTTTTGCAAAGGAATATTAGCTATTCCTGCCGGATCTGGTTATATCATCTTCTTCGGCTGGTGACAATGCTGGCAAAAATGATTTGAAAATCATTACCCACAAAATTTGTTATTGTTGATACATTTTCAGTTTAAAAATCACATGCATATCGTGTATCGTTCATTCTACGCAAAGGTGAATAGTCGCATACAAGTTATATAAATAAATATATATATATATATATATATATATATATATATATATATATATATATATATATATATATATATATATATATATATATATATATATATATATATATATATATAATATATATATATATATATATATATATATATATACATATATACATATATATATATATATATATATATATATATATATATATATATATATATATATATATACATATATATATATATATATATATATATATATATATATATATATATATATATATATATATATACATATACATATGTATATTTCAAATATGTACACGACTATTCAGATTTGCAAAGAATTTGGAGTATTCATGTCGGATTTGGTTGTCATCTTCTTCGACTGGTAGCGCTAATTAATAAATTAAGAATGTTAATCCCAACACAAAGAAACACAAATAAATATATTTCAATAAAAAAAAAATAAACCCCCGTAAATGCCCAGACTTCCATATTCTTCTTCATCTTTGATGAGATGTCAAAAAAATAATATTTCAATAACATCAACTTTCGATCGATTAATGTTTGTATGACGATTTATACAAACTCATAATCAATTCAGTGTACATGATAGGTTAATATAAATATAAGTAAATTGGCTCAACACAGGCTATGCCTAAAGAGCCAAAATACATATAATTAATAAAATATCAAAAAAATACCTTTGTACCTAAAATTAAAATCATTATTAATTTTAGGTTGAAAAATAACTGGAAAGGATATTAGAAAAACCAAAGCAAGTTAATAACAACATGTTCTCAATAATCTAGATGAAATATTTTTTTTTTAAATTTCAAGAGTTGATTGGTGCAGACATTATCATCAACATAGAGGCAAAAAGAAAAAAATCTTACAAATTTATAGATCACAAAAATAATATGTCGCTGTTTTTCCATTTTCTTATGTTGGTGCTACATTTCACTCATATCGTGGGTCGTGTTTTCTACGCAAATCAAAATAATCACGCACTTGATTATACTTAATTTTAAATCAAGGACAGTGATTATTTTGTTTCGCGAAGATCTACATTCTAATATTCTTCCGCTGGCAGCAATGCGTTAGAATCCTTCGTTATCCTCGGATCGATAGGTTCACAAATGAAGTTCTTAGAAGAGCTGGATCAACAGAGATCTCTTGACGAATATTAAGGTTCGTAAGGTTCTCATACGTGGGTCACGTATCCTGTAAAGAAAAAACACTACCGTCTACAAGAGTCGGTTTTTGGCAGAAAATAAACATTGTGGCTGCGCAACACTCGCGACTGGACCGGGAAAGGGGGGTTGGAGAAGTTGTTCACACGGATGGAACAACTTCTTAATACAAAAAGATGTGCTCTCAAAATAAAGTCAAACTTATGTGCTTTAACGTTTAACTGTGAAACAAACAACAATGTCGTGCCAGAAATACTTATATTTCATTTTGTTTTCGAAGTAAACGTAACTGAAATGACGATTCACCTATAATGAATTCTCTTTTTTTGGCGATGAACTCGTAAAGTCTTACAGCATGCGTTACCTTATAGTGAATGTTCTGCGCAAATGTATGGATTCGCTGTATTAATTGTACATTTATAAAACAATAAAGTCAACAAATCCATCCATTTGAATAGAACTGACTATGAAATGGACCGTGGTTTTTTTTCACCAGCAACTAAGCAATTAGCTCCGGACTCAACCGGATTCATTTTACGATGCTGGAATAAAAATCCATGTTTGATGTTTTACTTTGTGAAATACTTTCAAATAGAAACTAATTTCTTCCGTCGAAATATTCAACGTAGAATTCACTTGAGTTTATTTTTGGGGTTTATTTTTGGACAAAAATATTCTTTATTTATCAATTTCAATCAAGTACACTCTGACTTATTATTATTATTATCTGCGACCTTTAGCTTTTTTTGACTAGCTTTCTAATTCCATCGGTGTAGAACTTCTGTGGTTCACTGTCGAAAAACTTGGCGAAGTGATTTTGAGCGGCGCTTCGGTTGTCCAATTTTGTACCATCAAGAGAGTTTTGCAGAAACCGAAACAAATGATAATGAGACGGTGCAAAATCCCGACTCTGGTGGATGCATCAAAACTTCCCTACTAAGTGTCGTCAATTGGTTCCGTGTCATCAAATATGTGTGTAGCCTCACATTGTTTTGATGGAACTCAACTCTCTTTCTATTGGCCAATTCTGATAATTTATTCTAGATTGCTTTATTTAAAACAGTCAAATTGTGCAAAGTACAGGACCAAATTGATAGTTTTGCCAGGTTTCAGCAGCTCATATAATTCAATTCCCAGGATTCAATTCCCTTCCAATACACAAAATACTTAACGTTTGCTGACAATCCAGGCATTGAAGTTATTTGTGGAAAGTCACCAGCCTTAGGCCATGATCGCTTGTATTTGATATTCTTGTATTTTACTTATTTTTCATACCCTGAAATGATTCATTTAAAAATTGTTCAATTTCATTGCGTACCAGCAGCATTTCACAGATGGTAATTAGATCAATCAAATTTCTTTGCGTTTAATTCTTGTGGTACCCAAACATCAAATTTCTTTTTGTAGCATGCTCTTTTCAAATGTTTCCAAACAGTCATGTGGTTGATGTTTAGTACTTCTGTTATTTTCTTATTTTTCAAACAACTCCTGGGTCCTTTGTTAACTCAAAGCATTCGCATCGTACATAAAAAAATCGACATGTTTTTGCAGCGCTTTTACCTTTTTATTGTAAAAAAGCATCACCTTACCATTTTATTATACTATATTTTATTTATTTATGGTTCACAAACAATGAAAAACATGTATTACAAGAAATGAAATACAGTGCAATACAAATTGTTTGAATGTTTTTCATCAATTAGATGAGAACACAACAAACTTAAGGAAACAAATAAAGGTGCAGGTTAAATAAGAATAGAAATTTGGTAGTAAAAAAAGAGGAACAATAAAAACAATAAGTACAGCTATAGCAATTAAAAGTAATGAAAAAATAAAAGTAAAAATTTGAAGTAAAAATTAAAAGTGAAATTAAACTATGTTACATAAGGTACAAAATTAAATACTGTACCGGACAATCTAGTAATAGACCTCTTGTATTTCTCAATGCCATCATTAAAAGTGACGAAGATGACATTATCAGTATTTTCAAAATTATTATACAACCTTAGCATCCTAGAAATGGAGTTGAAGTGTGCCATATTATTGTTATATACTGGGAGAGAAAATGTGCTGTGCCTCCTTAATCGCCGAACGGAAACACTCTTTGCTATCTTCTCGACACAAAATGCTGAATCAATGTTACCATGGATTATATTATAAAGATTCATGTAGTCAGCTATTTGTCTCCTTATTTCCAATTTGTCAATTTTGAAATATTCTAGGCGCTCCTCCTAACATAACAGAGTTCTGCCTAGGTAATATTTAAATGTGATCATGCTAAGCAATTTTTGCTGCACACAGACTCAATCATATTTACATAAGTCAAATAATGAGGTGACCAGACAACACATCCAAATTCTAAATTACTACGAACCAATGAATAATATAAAGAGATTAGTGATGACGATTTAGCTATTCTTAATATGAAGTCCAGCATTTTTAATGATTTTTCTTTGACTACATTGAAATGCGTGGAGAATGTGAAGCGCGAGTCGAGTGTAATTCCAAGATCTAGAATTATGTTAACAAAGTTAAGGTCAAAATTAATAATGGAATATATAAAGTTTTTTTAGATTCTATTTCTTGTAAACGTAATTTTGAAACATTTTTGAACATTTATGTTCATATCATTCAGTATACACCAGTTGCTTAATATATTCAGATCATTTTGGAGGAGTTTTAGTGAAATATTTTCAAATCATCGGCATACAAAAGAAAAATTACATTTGAACTGAGATCCGAGATCATTGATAAAAATTAAAAACAATAGTGGCCCAAGGTTAGATCCCTGCGGCACACCTGATGTGACAAGTATTGGAGATGATTCATATCCATTTAGACATACAACCTGAGTTCTATTATTTAAAAAAAATATTATCCAGCGCAGGAGGTTGCCATTAATACCAATTGCTTTTAGCTTTTGTATTAGTATGTAATGACTAATTTTATCAAAAACTTTTTGAAAGTCTGTGTACACGGCGTCCATCTGATACCCTTCATTCAATGCAGAACAAATATAATCACAAAATTAACTTTTCCTACCAATCCTTCTTCAATCGATTTTTTTTATAATTTTTATAGCAATCCTTTTGTAATGTTTTAAATATTTTCATTAATGTCGAAGTTGTAGGGGGTTATTATTTTTTGCTCTCATTCTGTATTTATTCTTTTTATTAAAAACTCTAATAAGTGGTTTGCTAAACCATTTTGGACAGTGATTGTTCGTTTCAATTTTTTTCATTGGAACGTGATTATTTTTAATTTCCCAAAGTAGGTATATTATAAAATGTTAAAACCATTTATTTTTTTAATATTTTTTGACATCTCGTCAAAGATGAGAAAGAGTATGGAAGTCTGGGCATTTACGGGGCTGACGACCGTCATAGGCTGGTTTAAGTGATCACTTTACACACGTGTAACATTCACCAATTCTACCCATTATTGACAACCACACTACTTAAATTCTTGGAAGCTCTATATATATGAACCAATTTAGAAACCTTGTTCTTGAATCACTAGAACTTCACTAGAGACATCTATTGGTGAGATGTAAAGAAGCTTTTTACTAAGCGGAAACTCTTATATTAGTATGTGAGGTCCGAATCCTGGATTATAATCACACACATGAGAAACGCCAGAAAATAACATTTTCATTTTATTATTAAGCTTATAATTTGACCAGATAATTTATTTACAACATTTTGAGTGTGTCCAAATACTTGTTCACAAAATCTGGATTATCTCCAATTACAGGAGTTATTTTCATATTATTTTTTGACATCTCATTAAAGATGAAGAAGAATAAGAAGTCTGGGCATTTATGGGGCTGACGACCGTCATAGGCTGGTTTAAGTGATCACTTTACACACGTGTAACATTCACCCATTCTACCCATTATTGACAACCACACTACTTAAATTCTTGGATGCTCTATATATATGAACCAATTTAGAAACCTTGTTCTTGAATCACTAGAACTTCACTAGAGACATCTATTGGTGAGATGTAAAGAAGCTTTTTACTAAGCGGAAACTCTTATATTAGTATGTGAGGTCCGAATCCTGGATTATAATCACACACATGAGAAACGCCAGAAAATAACATTTTCATTTTATTATTAAGCTTATAATTTTACCAGATAATTTATTTACAACATTTTGAGTGTGTCCAAATACTTGTTCACTAAATCTGGATTATCTCCAATTACAGGAGTTATTTTCATATTATTCTAAGACCATTTCATTTGTACTCAATTCTTTAAATTTCATAGACCAGTCTACTTACAAAAGGTCTTGACGACACAGTTCATAATTACATTTACTAAAGTTGTATTTCAGAGGATTACAATTTTCATTGAGTAATTGAACAGTCTCAATTTTTAGTGAAATCTCAAATGGAGGATGATGTTGATCAATTGGAGCCAAACCGGAGGTAGAATTAATTTCGATGTTATTTTTATCAGAGAAAACGAGGTCTAATATGCGGTCATTATGATTACAGATATTATTAAATTGAAAGAGATAACAAATACAAGTAGAATCAATTAAATTCAATGCTTTTGGACTAAAATGATTCATAGGAAAGATAATTTTGGTGTTAAAAGATGCATCTGATATCCATTTAATTTCAGTTATATTAAACTCATCTAATATTACATATTGTGAAATCTTTACACTCAAGATAGTTGTACTGAAGTTTTTTAATGCAATCATTATAGCAAGCGTAATGCTAATTTGGTGGAATATACAATACGCAGAGATGTATACAAAAACTAGAGTTGACGTTTGGTTCAATTGTTACCCATAAATCTTCACCACTACTCTCGAACACTGTATTTCTCCAAGACACCAGTTGTTTCGAGACAGCTATCAGAACTCCGCCTCCTTGTTTGTGTAATAATTCTTCACTGAATATTGTCGAGTTCAACCATGTATCAGTTACACAGATGACATCATAGTTATTAGACAAGACCTCTTGATAGAAAGTTGTAGTTTTAGTCTTTAAACCTCTTTTATTTTGGTAAAATATTTCTGAGGAAGTGAAAGAAAATTGAAGAAGTTTTATATTTTTTTTTGGTAATGTAGAGATAATCGTTGGTAAGGAGTTAACATGTTTTATAGTTAAATTTGTTTCTCCATTTTTTAATCTTGATTCCATTTCGTTTCGTATGTCTGTCAAGTAAGCTCTTTGCTAGGGTGTTAAGTCTGATTTAATTTTTAAGGTGGAGACTGACCGGAGAATTTCGTCGTAACATAACGTTGTAACATCGCTCGCGGCGAGCATCACCGAGCATCCGAAACTATGGATGGAGCGCTCGGCTCGCTGTACTGACTGCCTGAATGCTCGCATCGTAACGTGTTACGTTACGACGAAATGCTCCGGTCTACCTTACGATGATTGGGTGTTTTAGACTTTGACCTTAGCAGTCGTTTGACTAGCGGGGAGTCACGTAGTTCGACTTTTATAGGCCTATTATTCCCATCTCGTTGCGTACCCAGTCTATAGATTTTTTATTGTGTCACCATTAGTTATCGGTTCGATTTGGTTGATTGTTTGGGTAGTGGTTTTGTTGTCATCTTCGATTTTCTGTATTTGGGTTTGAAAAGGCTCTCAGGTATGTCGGAAATCATTACATTTTTGGAACGCTCCTTTCTTTCTTCCATCTCCGAAATCGCTTCGATAATGTCGTTTTGATTGTTACTTTCTTGAGTCTGGGGGGGGCTTTGTATGATTGTTTTGTGTGATTTTATTTCTTCCTCTAAACTTCCCATTTTCACCGCCATTTGGCTTACTATCCCCAATAGGTTCGAAAATTAATTTTGCGATATGATCTTTGGTAAATTTGTTAGTTTGGTCATTTATAAAAATATTTAGGTTAGTTATAAGGTTTCTTGCTTCTTCGATGTAATGCATTGCCATGTTATCGGTGTTCGTCATTTTATTTTTAATAAAGATATAAGCGTTTTATTAAATTTATAGTAAAGTTCAGGATCAGTACCGCGTGGATATTTTAAAAGTTCTTTGCTGGTCAAAGTCCAATGTGATAAAAGTGGTGGATTGGTGGATACGATCCATCGATAACCAATCACAAGGAAGTTTCGTTTAATATCAGAGAGTAACATTAGGTATGACTTTTTACTTTTACTTTTCACTCATTTTCAAATCAATTTAACTAATTATTATTTCAGCAACAAATTACAAAACAATTTTCACAAAAAAATTAATCTAACATGTCACTTTTTACACACATGTGTATTTTAGACAATCGTGTAAGTGTTGCCCGATATGGCAATAACACCATCTAGTAGCAAAAAAATTATCAAACACAAACAGTTCATTTACATAATAAATTAATGAACAGTCCATTTGGATAGAACTGACTATATGTAGTGGACTGTAGATTCTTTGTCCACTGGCGACTGAAGACCCAACCTGACCCAACCGTATTCATTATATGACGCTGCGATGAAAATCCTTTCTTCCTGTCTCCCGTCTTACAGCATTCGATGTCTCCGTTAAGTGAATGCTCTACGCAAAAATATGTAATCGTAAACACATTGGATATTTATGTAACAATGTGGACTACGATTCCATCCAATTGAATAGAACTGATTGTGAAGTTTGTGGACCGTGGACTCTGTTCACTGTGGATGTTCTACGATATATATATATATATATATATATATATATATATATATATATATATATATATATATATATATATATATATATATATATATATATATATATATATATATATATATATATATATATATATATATATATATATATATATATATATATATATATATATATATATATATATATATATATATATATATATATATATATATATATATATATATATATATATATATATATATATATATATATATATATATATATATATATATATATATATATATATATATATATATATATATATATATATATATATATATATATATATATATATATATATATAATTTTTCATAATTTAGCATTTCTATTTTTCATATTTTAGCATTCTATTTTTTGTTTCATAATACTGAATAACTATTATGTTCACTCTCCAAAATATTACCAATACTATTGTAGTTGTTTGCCTTGGCGGAAAAAAAATATATTAATGCCTGCTCAATGATTTTAAAATAAATTGTTAGGTGACGTTAAGTCTTCACCCTGAAAAAAAAAATTCGACGCTTTGCTGAATTTATGTCATTTCAAAAACAGCATAACATTTACTATATTTTACATAAGAAAAAAATATATTGCTTTTTTAATGCAAAACGAGCTGATTTTATATGTAATTATTTCGTTTATTAGGAATTCCGATGTAGATAATTGCTTTGTTTTAGTAAAGTAGAAAGTGTTTTTGTTAAATTAAATTATTTTTGTGTGAAACAAAAATTAGAATCCTTAAATATGAAAATTTGAGGAAGTGGTATTCGAAAAACTGTTCTAAGGGGTAGATTTTCAGAAAATTCATAAATGTGGAAATATCTCGAAAACTAAGGCACTTTTGCTGAGGTCATATTTTCATTTTTTGTGACTCATGAGGCGACCTAACACCCCTCAAAAGGAATATTTTAATTTTTTGGTGGGTCATAAGCTGGCCTAACACCCCTTAAAAGGAATTCGTCGGATTATGGGACACCCTGTATATATAGTGTCTGACGTGCACATTTACAACGCGGGTATGCGCGACACTACGCAATTATTCAATTGCGTTTTATAGTATCGTTGTGTATAACTCTCTTTTGCTCCACTCCTGTGGCTTCAAAATGTATCCTACAGATCTCATTATCTTTCTCTCTACGTTCGTAAATGCCCAGACTTCCATACTCTTCTTCATTTATGTTGAGATAGATGTCAAAAAAATATGTATTTTAACTTTCATGCGCACCCAGTGGTGCATAGGGCACTGCGTCGCACATCAGTCAGCTCAATGTTAGACTTCAACGCACTTATCCATTCAACTCATTATTTAAAAAAAATAGGAATAAAAATCTTAATGAACAAAAACCCAAAAAACAAAATATTAAAATCATAACTCAATTAGTTACATTTTTTCCACATAATCTCTTCGCTTATATAAATCGTTTACTTTTTTTAAATTTTTTTGTTTAATTGGTAATTGCGATGGAGTTACAATCCTTCCCAGGATAAAAGTGCTTTCCGAGCTGACTCCTTATATTTCAAAAATACTTTTTAAAAGCATATTTATTTTGAAAAACTATTTTTTTTCAATACAAAAACGATTTTTTAAGCAAAAAAATCAGTAATGTGAAGTGTTACCTGGGTTTAAAAAAAGTTAAGGTGCTATTTAACGTGTGTGGGGCCTTATTAATAAGTGATAGATCAGGATCAGGCGCTAGACAGGTGTCTGTAGACTAGTTTATCTGTAGCGCCTGGTTTGCGGCAAACATCACAGCACACAAGTCAACATTTAAAGGGATGTTCGCACACAGAACTCATTTGCCGGCCAACCGTCGAAAAGGTAACATGTCTTTTTACGCCCGATTTTTTTAAAGAATGTGTATTGCATATTTTTTTTATTTTTCAGAATATATATACGAGATATTTTTATGATTTTTTAAAAGCTCTTTACTTTCAACAACTCCTTTCTTTTCAAAAGTATATACAGTGGAACCTCTCATAACGAGTTCAATTCGTTCCAGCATCATACTCGTTATACGAAACACTGGAAAATACGTTAATGCACTCCAGGCCAAAAGAAAACTCAATAATTTTTTAAACATAAAGATGTAAAAGCACCGAAAGTAGATGAATTACTAGCCAAACTGATAACGACAGCAGGATGAGGAACCACTGAGGCTCTATTAAGGCTAGTACAAATAATATATGAAACCGGAACAATACCTTACAGAGGACTTAATAGTTACCCTCCTCAAAAAAGCCGGTACGACAAAATGTGAACAGCATAGAACGATCAGCCTGATATCTCATGCCTCCAAAATCATGACAATTTATCTTAAAGATAATTGAAACAAAAGTTGAGAGCATTCTTACAGGAGATCAGTTTGGTTTTAGGAAAGGAATGGGAACCAGAGAGGCAATACTCTCATTGCGCGAATCTCTTTAGGAAATCTGGAAATTTGAAATGTCTTTGTGTCAAATACTTTTTTTGCACACAAGGAAATCCATTAATATATAATGCTTGGGAGAGATGTGATGAAAGGTATATTATTGATTTGTCGTCATTGAATCTAGATTTAAATCCGCCACAGTAGACACAAGAGTGTTCAGGGGGGCCAAAATGTAAACAGATCAATTTTTGGTGGTTCAAGAGTGATCCTGTTCCAAGGGTGGAGGGCCAAAACAAACAAGGTGGCGGCTCTCTCTAGAGTCAAAGTCAAAAAACTACAGAATGATGGCATAAGAGTTAAGTTTGAAACAGACGTATGCAATAGGTTGATTGTGGAAGATGTAAATGAACTTAGTATAAATGATATGTGGGAACATCTAAAAGGTAGTGTGTGTGAATCCGCAAAGGTAGTGTGTGGTACAGCGGTACAAGGAAGGAAAAAAGGCGATGTGTGGTGGGTGGGATGATGATGTTAAAGATTTAATGAAAGAGAAGAAGAATGCGTGGTTAAAGTATTTGGCAATGAAGAATAAAAGCTCCGCTGAGATGAATCGGTTAAAAAAGTGTACAATTAATGTAAAATGAAAGTTAAGCAAGGGGTGAGTGAACGAAAACGTATGTTGAGAAATGAATAAGGAATAAAAATTACAAAAAATTCCAAGAATGTATAAAAAAATTCTGGAAAGAAGTCAAAAACTCCCTAAAAAAGTCTAAGCGTGAATGGATGTATGAAATCGATTGCAGCGAACGACGGAAAAATGGTGACGAATGAAAAAGATATAAAAGAGAGATAGAAAGAGTATTTCGAGGAGGTGTATGAAACACATAAGATTAATAACAATAACTTAAGTGACATAAGTACATTTCCTCGAATATGTGTGAATGATGTTTCAAGAGAGATAAGTATGGAATAAATTAAAAATACCACATTCAAGTCCTTGAAAAATGGAAAGGCCTAGGATTCAACAATTTTGCCGCAGAATAGATCAAGAATGGTGGCGAAATAGTTCTCACATGGTTGCAAAGGCTCTTTAACCGTTATCTAGACGAGATTTATACTCTCGTTGATTGGAGAAGGGCAGTTATAATGCCTTTCTACAAGGGGAAGGTTCTAGGGCGGAATGTGGGAACTATAGAGCGATCAGTCTATTGAGTGCTGTTGGTAAGATGTATGGTCAAATCCTTATTGAAAGAGTGAGAACCATAACAAAGGACAAAGTGTGGGATATCCAGAGTGGATTTATAAATACGAGAGGATGTTCGGAGCAAATTTTTGCCTTGCGCAACATTACGGAAAAGTTTTTGGGCAAAAACCAAAAGCTTTTCTGTACGTTTGTGAATTTGCAGAAAGCGCATGACCGAGTTGATAGAACGAAGCTATGGAAGGTGTTATCTGATTATGGGGTAAGCTGTAAACTTATCCAAGGCATTGCATCCTTGTACGAGGATAGCACTGCATGCATTGGGTAAGTGGTTCGTTTTCATCCTAGTTTAGCATCTCTAAAGGTGTTAAATATGGATGTGTAATGTCACCGTGGCTGTTTAACCTATACATGGATAATTGCATGAAAGAACTGAAAGATTTAAATGTTGGAGTAAGAATGAATAATTTGACTTGTTGCCTTTTGTATGCTGGCGATGCTGTTCTTCTTGCCGATAGCAGAGAAGACCTGCAGGCGTTGGCGACAAAAGTGTATAATGTGTTCAAGGAAAGTGTTTTATTGATGAATGTTAGCAAATCCAAAATTTTGGTTCTGGAAAGAGATGAATGTAGATCTAAGTGTGAAATATTGGTAAACGGAGAGATTTTGGAAAGGTAGATGATTTCGTATATTTGGGTAGTATGTTTTCTAGGAATGGAAAGATTGATAAAGAAAAACATGGCACAATCAGGTATGCCAAATACTTGAAAGTGGTCAGGTTATGAGTCGTAATAATTGGAGGGTATGTATTAGGAGATGCTTGAACGTGGAAAAGGCCAAGAATGTTTGCAAAGACAGAGTGGTGTGGCGTTCTATTCCCTCTGCCTACCCCTGCGGGGAAGCGGGGTGATGGTTAGTTAGTTAGCTAGTTAGTTAGAGATTAAAAAGAACCAAAACACATATGTGGCCTTCATAAACCTAGAAAAGGCATTTGACAAGGTAGAATGGAAGAAGGTCTTTGAGATACCTAATGGAACTTACAGATATAAATACAGGGATAGGCGTTATAATACATAAATTGTTTATATTGAAAGCTGTCCCACCGCATTCCCAGATCTGATACAGAAGCATCTTTGCTTCCTGACAGATCTGCTCTTGCAAAGCAATTTTTTTTAACCAAGTTTAACGAAATTTATTGAAAATGTGAAACAATATAAAATTGTATCCCGATTTTACTGTGAATTTACATTTAAAAGCTTTCAATATACCTATCACTGCCAATCTAAATAAATACAAAATTGTAAATCCGTCACCAAATTTTCTATAAGTACCCCGGTATAGGCAGTAACAGGGATTAGTATTTAGTTCAGTTAGTCAGCTAGATCCGATTCCGACCCAACGCCGGTACACAGACGCCCACAACCCCGACCAGCACAGCAGACAGACACGGAACAGTGCAAAGACATTTACAGAGAATGGTCAGTCATCGCATTTTCACTCAACCATTATTCATCGACACGACACACACACACATACATATATATATATATATGTATATATATATATATATATATATATATATATATATATATATATATATATATATATATATATATATATATATATATATATATATATATATATATATATATATATATATATATATATATATATATATATATATATATATATATATATATATATATATATATATATATATATATATATATATATATATATATATATATATATATTAATTCAAATGTGCCCTGGGTTTAAAGAAAGTAAGGTTGCTATTTAACGTATGTAGGGCCTTATAATAATAAGTGATTGGTCAGGCGCTGTGCCAGGTGCCTATAGACGAGTTTATCCGAAGCGCCTGGTTAATAGCAAACATCATAGCACAGCTGATTGTGACGAGTCGAATTACTCCGCCCGTGATAAAAACTTTAATTGTGCAGGAATTACTGAGCCCAATATTCGCCGAATAATTGATTGGTGTGTGTTGTGTATATCAGATCTCTATTTTTCTCCAAATTTTAGCCCAATCCATGTAAAAATTTCGGCGCTACTGAAACTGTTTTCCCATAATTCTATGAATAGATAAATAGCCAGCGGTCGCGCAAACCGGGACAAAATCTAAACCGGCCGGGACACCGTGACCCGTGTCTGAAACCGGGACAATCTCGGTCAAACCGGGACGTATGATAAGCCTATTTATTAGGAAACTGCGTGATGTAGTAGTATGTAATAGTTGTAGTTATAATATTAGTTTTATGTAAAGTAATAAAAAATGAAAATTGTATGAATGATCAAAAAAACACTATTGCTTCTCTAAATTTGAACAAATCCATGGTTCATTGCATAATTCGCAAAGATATGTATTTTCATGACTATAAAATTGTAATTGTTCAACAAATAAAGACCGATGATAGGACTAAACACGTCAAATTCTGCAGGACGAAGAAAAATCTTATTAGCAGTTTGAATAACATATAGTTCACTGATGAATCGAACTTTAGCATCAACAACTAAGTAAATAAACAAAATTGCAAATATTGGTCTTCCAACAATTCGCTAGAACTGCATCAGCAACAAGCAGTAGCCGACAGTTGTCGTTAGGGTGCCATATTAAGGCAAGGAATTATCGGCCGTTACTTTTTTTAAGGCGACCTGGTCGCGCTCAGACAGTTAATTCTGGTCGATATTTTCATATGAACAAGACTTTTCTGGCTACAGAAATGCATTATCAGATCGGCTACAACGTAACACATTTTTCCTACAAGATGGAGCCACTTTTTATGTTGCAAATGACTCCTTAGCGGCTTGCTCTTTACAAATTATTCCCCAAAAGAGTAATAAGTCGCCGAGGAGACATCTACTGGCCGCCAAGGAATCCAGATTTATCGCCTTGTTGATGTAAAAATTCGCCTACTGATTTTTCCTATGGGGCTACATAAAAAGTAAAGTTTACAAGCCATTTCTACCCAAGCAGGATGTTTTGAAGCAAAGAATCACAGAAGAAATTAACGCTATTCCAAGAGCGATGCTCCAGCGAGTGATTGAAAATTTTAGTTCCAGGCTAAATGAGTCTAAAGAAGTGCGCACTTACAAACGGTTATTTGAAATAAATGAAAACCTTTTTTTTTTAATTTAAAAGAAAAACAATCTGAGACACCCTTTACAAAAAAACATACCTACGTTTAGGTGAATCAACTAAAAATAAAACATTTTTTTTTGTGAAAAGTGCAGTGCAGTATTTACAAATAAACCAAAAAGTAAATTGTATAGAAACTTTACAAAAAACACTGTAAGTATGAATTGAACTAACATTTACCAATTACTCCCCGTTTAAGACCATACTCGAAATCACAGAACTCATTCAGCGTTCGGCAACGCTAGAAGCCGCACGTCATTTTACGCCTGATCTCTTTTATAAATATATATTATTTTTATTTTATTTTTCTAGAAAAAAACATTGAAAAAATAATAAAATACTACTACCATCACGCCGTTTCACCGCAGGGGTAGGCAGAGAAGATGGAACGCCACACTCTTCTGTCCTGACATACACTCCTCGCCTCCTTCACATCCATACATCTAGTCATACATGCCCTCCGATTACGCAGACTTTTGACACCGCCAGATTTTAGGTTCTGATTGATCTGATCGTGCCAAGTCTTTTTCGGTCGTCCACGTTCTGTTTTCCCTCTCCTATTCGCCACGCATATTTTCTTAGTCATTCTCTCGTTATCCATTCGCTCCACATGTCCATACCACCGCAAAGAACTCTTCCTAATATTTTCAATTATTCCTCGTTCAGCCTTACATTCCTTTCTTATATCGTCATTTTTAATTCTGTCATACAATGATTTTCTACACATTCGTCTGAGGGAGCGCATTTCAACAGCGTTCACTCTGCTTTCATCCTTCCTTTGCCAGTTCCAATAAACATTTTCATTAAAAAACCATATATATTTATTTCGAAGAAAAACTTATATTTTCAGTACAAAAATGATGATTTAAGAAAAAAAAAATAAGTCAAATGTACCCTGGGTTTAAAGAAAGTTAACTTGCTATTTAACGTGTGTAGGGCCTTATAATAATAAGTGATTGGTCAGGCGCTGGACAGGTGCCTATAGCCGAGTTTATCCGTAGCGCCTGGTTGATAGCAAACATCACAGCACAGTGTTGCTGATTGTGACGAGCCGAATTACTCCGCCGGGGATAAAAACTTTCATTGTGCAGGAAATACTGAGCCCATTTTTTGCCGAACAAAGTGGCACTCATAAATGCTTCGACTGTTACGCATGTAATTCTTACAAATCAAACTACTAATAGGCGACTATCATAAGTGAACTGTAGAAAATACGAGAAACCTTTTTTGACATCTCAACATAGATGAAGAAAAAAATATGGAAGTCTGAGTATTTACGACCGTCATAGTGTCATTACACACGTGTAACATTCACCAATTTTGCATGGGTTGCCACACTACGCAAATTCTTGGAACTTCTATATGTATATATATATATATATATATATATATATATATATATATATATATATATATATATATATATATATATATATATATATATATTATATATATATAGATATATATTGTTCTAATTCGAAACATATTGCTTGAATTCACTAGAATTTCGTTTGTTTGTTTTTTAATTTTATTTAAATTTTAGCTTATAATTTGACCAGTAAGTTTATCAATAAAATTTCGAGTATGTCCAAATACTTGTTCACAAATCTGGAATATTAGGAATTATATTTTTTTTCCTAACTGGAGATAATCCAGATTTGGGAACAAGTATTTGGACCCACTAATAATGATGTACAAGAACCTTAGACCACTTCTACTGTTCTACGAAGAATTAAATGACCTTCGAGTTGAAGTTAAAGTTTGAAGTGTAAATACAGTAAATTATTGAAAAAAGTTCTTAATATTAGCACTAAAATTTATGACATCAAATAATCGCTTATCTTTTTTTCCTTGGAAAACCTTAAAATAGGAAAAAATGAAGGAACTCTTAACTTACAGATCGAAATAAATCTCGGAATTAAATTAAACTTGACGAAAAGGGTTAAAACATGTATGAAATAGTAAAAAGATTATGCCCAAGAGCATTATATCCATTTTGGCATTTCAACAAAGAACATGAAGAATATGGAAGTCTGGGTATCTACAAGGCTTATGACCTGTCATTGGCTGGTTAAGTGACCACTTTACGCACGTGCAACATTCACCATTCTACCCATGAATGACAACCACATCTTAAGAGATTTCGGAATTCCTAGATATATTGATCAAACTTATGATACTTCTCAATCCAACAACAGCCATGCATGTTGGATTGAGAAAACATTTATCTAGCGAATCCTTTTATTTGTTTTCTAGATCCGAACTCCAGATTATTTTTTATACTGGGAAATGCATGAAAACATTTTTTTACGTCGCTCTAAATTTGAATAGTTATTTTTATTCACAACATTTAAAGTGAGTCCAAATACTTGTTCACAAATCTTGATTTTCTGTACTTTGCAGTTATTTTTACAATTTGACATATCAACATAGATGAAGAAGAATATGGAAGTCTGGGTTATGACCTGTCATAGGCTGATTCAGTGATCACTTTATGCACGTGCAACATTTACCATTCTACCCATAATTGACAACCACATTACTCAAATTTTCAGAACTCCTGAATTAATTTATCAAGCTCATGACATATGAGTTCACAACAGCCGTCTACGTTAGATTGAGAAAAGATTTTATTTAGTAGAAACCCTTTTATTTGTATGCAAGGTACGAAGCCCGGTTTATTTATAATTCTGGGAAACGCATGAAAAGATGACTCACTTTACACTCTTGACATTTATCTGACTTGCCGTCACATTATTGACGATCAAGATAACACTGCGTCATTGCGATGAAGTGTCTTATGCACTCTGGATGCGCATGAAAGATTAAATATAATTAACCGTCGTTTTACTCCGGGGTTCTATTCCGAGAGACACCAGCGTAAAAAAATCGGCGTAAAGTAAACACAAATATTATTTAAATAATGGGCAATATAAGGTAAGGTTCTGTATCAAAATTTAAACAATTTGTTGTCACTTCATCCCAAGCCGATTTTATGTTTTTCATTCCTTTTAAAAGTCTTAAAACCACCAATAGTTTTTAACGCTCTGATTGCAATTGGTATATATTGCCTTTATCATTTCACCCACTCCTTTCAAGAACGTCATAAATCAAAAATCTTGATTTTTCAGGAGAACGTTTTTAAAGTTTAAAAATATAATACAATGTCTTAAAAATAAATATCAAGCCACTTATTAAACTTTTTCATATGCAACAGATCTTTTTAGGTAAAACCTGAAGGTTTTTTGTACATTCAAAAAATATCTAGTATATTTAAACAAATATTAAATAATATCTTTTCTTCAAAATGCAAAAACAACACTTTCTGCCCTGTATCGGGTAAATATTATGTTAAAAATATGCCGCTTTTGCTAGGATACAGTGAATTTTCTGGGCATTCCGAAAATATGCACAGCTAAAAATTGACGATTTTTGATTCATGACGTTCTTGAAAGGAGTGAGCGATTTGTTTTGATGTTATACGCAAATAATAGGTCATATAAAAAGTCTGTGCGGTTTTTTGCCACTAGATGATGTTGATGCCCATATTTCAGGCAAAACTCACCCGACTGTTTTAAATGAACATGTGCTTCAAAAGGGACATTTTAGTCTACATTTTCGAAAAACTTGCTTTCAATTCATTGCTTTTGTAAAAAATTATATTGATTGAAAATGAATGAAATATCGGAACCTTAGAAATACGCTTTACCATAAAAATGGTAAAAACGTTGAAAAATTGCTAATTTTTTGTGAAGTTTACGGTAAGAATGCTTTGAGTACCGAGTAACGAAGGATTCAGGAGTTATTTGCTAGATCCTGTTCCTGAAATTTCGATGTCAAGACGCATCTCCCTCTGAAAAAGTCGATGAATTTTTTTGAATTGGTGGAGCAAGACTGACATGCAAGCTGTCAAGAAATAGCGGAGACACTAAACATCAACCACATGGCAATTTGAAATCATTTGAAAAGAGCAAGCTATAAAAAGAAGGGCAATGTTTGGGTGCCACGTGAATAAACGGAAATCAATTTTTTTGAACGAATTACCATTAGTGAAATGCTGTTGAAACGTAAGAAAATCGAACCATTTTAGAAGCAAATCTTAAAGACAAAGTGGGTGAAACACAAGAATATCATATGCATGTGATCATGGTCAAATGCTGGTGACCCTCCACAAACGATTTTAAAGCCTGGATTATCATACACACACACTCACACACTCATACACATACACAGAAATGTATTTGGGTTCAAATTTTACCTAAGTTTAAAGAAAACACACACACACACACTCTCTCTCTCTCTCTCTCACACACACACACACACACACACACACACACACACACACACACACACACACACACACACATACAGAAATGTATTTGGGCAAGTGGTTACAGGAACGACTTGCCCTAGCATTGTTGTAACAACTTATCCCTGTTCTGAAAAAATAAGGAAATGTTATAACATTAAAACGGTTATTATTATTTCGGTAAATTATTTCATTGTAAGTAAAGACATGCAGAATGTTCACTATATATTCAATATCAACTTACCTCTTACAGTTGGTGAATAATCAAACACCAAAGTTAGCCAGTGAAAGTAGAAACACGAAAACACATTTTTTTAAACGATTTCCGCGATATTCCGTCAGAGACTGCGGGCATAATACTTACGTATGCTGTGTGACACACACGCCACAAGACCTGAAGATAGTGGAGTTATTTAGGACGTAACAACTAACTATAGAATACTTAGAATAGAGTTTTGAGGTTCCCATAAGTAAATTCACGTAATAGTGTCTCTGCCAGGATAGAGTGCGTAGCTCAGGGGATACGGTTCGGCAACGCTAGAAGCCGCACGTCATTTCACGCCGGATTTTTTTGTTGTTGAATATATACTGGATATTTTGTTGTTTTTTAGAATATGTTTTGAAAAATCATTTTTTAAATACATAATTCTTTAATCTCACCTTTAAATAACTCTTTTTTTTCGTCACCATATATTTATTTCCAGGAATATTTTTTTTCGATACGAATACGATTGTTAAATGTTACCTACGTTTAAAAAAGTTATAGGCACTTAAACTTAAGTAACTTCCTCACAAATGTTTAAATTATAATATGATATATTCAAACTTATATTAGCATAAAGTGCCTTACATAAACGCACATCGTCATGCACCCTTACATACTCAAGAATAAATCCATTTTACTCTATGGGCAGGAGTCAATTTCCGTCTGCATTTTCGGCTATAGTATTCCTCTATCAGAATTCCACACATTCGATCATTTTGAATGTTTTCCCCCCGCAAAAAAATATAGCAATCTAGATGCTCAGTTTTTGTACGGGGTTCATTGGAAGGGACAAGGTGGAAAGTGAATTAATTAAAGTCCAGGTGTAATTATCACACTAAAAAACCTTAAAACATAAATTATTTTTGTATCTCCTGTATGTTATGTTTATAATCTAATCATTAAAAAAAATATATGTATATTAAAAATTTAAAAAAAATATTTATAAACTTGTATTACCATGTTAGTATTCGGCTCAACACAGGCCATGCCTAAAGAGCCGTAATACGTATAATAAATGTGTATATGAAATGAATATGTATATTGAATGTATCTATGTATTATGAAAATAAATAAATAAATAAATAAATAAATACTCGGTACTCGGAATCTTGAAAACGCCTGAGAAAAACTCGCTTGTGCGGCAGGCTTTTTATATGCCTCCGCGGCCACGTAGATATATTGTAATATATTTATTTAGTTTAACATTTCAATCTATTGTGTCTGGTTTTTCATTTACAATTTGCGTACATGAAGGCAAAGGTTACACGTGATGTTTGGCAAGAAATTAGATATGTATCTACTGAAATGTGCTCTTTTCATTGACGAGATGAAATACACCATATTTTGTTAACAAATTTATCTGAAATAGATTTGCGTAATTCTTTTCATGAAATGCGCGAAATACAAAGCAGTAGATTTTTTATAAGTCGAATATGCGGTAGAAATAATATTGATATACATAACTTATTAATATTAATATGGAATTTTACAGTGTACAGTTTACAGTTTACATGTATTCTGTACTTTATAAATTTATTTCTATTTTTTATTTTTTAAATGGTATCTCGCGTTTTAATTTTTGTTTTTTTTTTATACACATTGATAGCGGCGGTGAAACCATGAAGTCACACGGGGTCTATTTGAGTAAATATTTTAAGACAAATTCGTATTTTTGTCTTGCTATTTCAGGCTAATAAATCGGACCAATGTATATATATATATATATATATATATATATATATATATATATATATATATATATATATATATATAAAACTTGCGTTTTTTCATGTGTGAGTTCGCGGCATTATCTAAAGTTGATTTAAGTAAGTTTTTATTTAGTAGAGACCCTTATATTTGAATGGCAAGATGAAAAATAAAACTAAAACATAATGAAAAAGAGAATTGCGATGAAAATATTGATTTCTGGGTTGACAGAGCGAAGACCTGTTTATGCTGGTTTAAGTGATCACTGCACTGATAGTTTCATTTTGAATAAGCTTAAATGGCGACATCTATGGATTGAATCGGGAACCTTTGTTAGTGTATCTGAGAGTGTCTCCCAAATGCCCGATATTATTATAATTATTCTTATTAAAACCAGTTACTTTCTTTAAAATACTTTGAGGATGTTCACAAGTTTTGTAATGTATTTTTCCTTAAGAGTTATATTTTTATTCACTTAAGACTTCATAAATAATTGAACACAGATGAGTAAGAGAGTTAAGATGGGAATATGGAATTCTGAATTTTTACAGAGCTTACGACCTGTTATTCGTAGGTTTTAGTTATGAACGATATAAAATCAACAATTTTCTGATAAACACTAGCTCGTCTTTGTTGAAATATCAATTAAAATTGGACACAAACTAAATAAATGGTTCATAGGAATAATAAGAGTTCGCGAAAGGCAGAATACGTAGAAGTTGAAAATGTGTTTTTATTTAAATTTTAAATAGCAATGTAACATACTCATTTTTATAAATTTATATTATTTTATGTATGTAAAATCAAGTTATAAAAAGGAAATAAATAGATCTTACCTTTAACCTGGTGTTCTTTCTCCTGAAAAAAGAAAAATAATATTTAGATTTATGTAATTTTCAAGGATAATGGCTTTGATTTGTTAAAGAATTCTGTTTTGAATCAATGAAATTGAGAATCGGTTCGTAGTTATGTGGTAAATTAGTATTGTGTAATTTTACTTTTGACGGTCAGACAGCTCTACGGTTGGTTCGACCCCATCATGCCACAATTAATTCCTATTTTTAGGACCCAATCGCTTAAGTCAACAAAAATAGCATTAAATTTAAACATCTCTTTGGAAACTAACACTGATTTGTTTTATTGAAAAATAAAATGTATAAATGTAAAAAAATTACATGTATAAATGTAAAAAAATAAAATGTATTCTCATTATTATTAATATTAAAGCATTTGCTTTGTGCTTAGTCATTTGACTTGCTTTTTTTTTACAAAAAAATTCATAATATTAGTAAATAACCACTCACCGAAGTAAGTGAGTATTATGAACATTTTTGTAAAAAAAATAAATAAGTAAAAAAAAATGTCTATAGAGACAAGTAAAGGATAGAACCATCGCTTATCCTCAAATCCTCTTCCAGATTTCTGTACATTCATATATTTATTCATGCATGCCTTCCGGTTCCGAGGATTTTTTTACATAAGATTATTTTTACAGTTTTTCAAATGATTGTTGACTTACAATATAATTTCTTTTTAATCTAGACAAATCTTGAATTATATAAGATATTGAATCCATTGTATATATTGTATTGTTTATAGGGATCAACCTTATTCATGTTTTATTTACTATACACATTCATTATCATTTTAAGACGTATAAACTGAATGTGCTATAACTCCTTGTACATATAACTCCTTGTACAGGAGAACTTTATTTGGAAACTGATAAAAATTATAAATAAATCTGGACAACGATAGCGCTTAGTAATTATTCATGACGCGTTGCACTGTTACTACATGAAAGTTAACAATGATTTTAAAATAAAAATAAATTAAAAAAAACAGTTGGATATTTTTTGTTTCCTTGTTCATAATATACAAGATTTAAATATCAATCAAAATGTTTGATTCTTTGTTTATTTTTTTTTAAAGATTTTGGCGGATTTTTAGGCTGAGATTGATTAATAAGAAAATTAAGGACGGTATTGGTCGATCATCAATTAATTTGCTATTATTTTAAGAAAACCACTGACAAATACCACTACAAAATAAAATTGAAAAATAATGCAAAAGAGTTGGCACCCAGCAGAAAGATATGTAAATAGTTTTTGGACTCCATCCGCTCCACATAGGTGGTGAATATGGACCAAGTATTTAATGAGTACAAAGTCAAAATTGCCATCTAGATCACGAGCCGTAAAATAAGAAGAAAAATAATTTCCACGTTTTTTACGGGTGCAAAATTATTGAGAATTTTCAAAGGTCACTGAATCTCAATGACGTCACGGGTGCTTTTGAACGCCCCCAGGATAATTTAACCCGAAAAACGGAAGCCAAAACAAAACGACCTTTTACAAGTACTTGATAAAAAAAGAAATTGTTGACGTCAATTTGATTTCCAATATTTTCAAAGGAGAGTGAAAACAATTTCAGATATTGGGAGTCCGTAAATCGGATACGGGTTTTTAATATTGACATTTTGTTTCTTAAAATCATGTATCCAGCCAAGCAGAAATAAAGTACCATATTTATTTTTTATTTTACATTTATTTTCCACGATTTATTATTTTTTTACATTTAGTCCATCATCGAGTAATTACAACATAACAATATCTTCTAATCAATAAAAACTGAATTTTTGTACATTTTTATCTCTTTGAAAACTGTAAAAAATCAACATAAAAATGACCTTTAACTAGTGATTTTTCTTACTGATTTGGCTGTATTTTGATTATGTTATTTATCAGTGATTTTTTCGCCTTATTTAAGATCATTTCTTATGTTTCCATAAGAAATAGTTGGATTCATCTAGTGTACATATGGATCTACATCCATCTCTACAGATTGATCAATCTCTACAGATTGATTTGCAAATCAACTTAATGACAAATGTACAACTCAAAGCACATGTTATTCTTCTTCTTTTTAAATGTGCATAACGCAAAACGCAGCAGAAAGAATAAATTGTTTAAATCATAATTTGGAATATTCACTAATACAGAAAATGTAATTATACAAATTAAACTTTTAAATTCTTATTAAAATAATTAAATGCATAATTTATATTTACATTTTAAGACCCAAAAATATTTTGGCAAATATCAAAAATACACCACGGTAAAGGAACATGGTAGCATTTTATATATATATATATATATATATATATATATATATATATATATATATATATATATATATATATATATATATATATATATATATATATATATATGTATATATATATATATATATATATATATATATATAATTATTCAGTAATGCCGTTTTATATGTAAAAGTAACTGTAAATTGCAAAGCGCCTTTGAGGTGATTTTTCACGTGTTTTTAACCTTTATCTCACCCGATGGTGCATAGGACACTGCATCATATAAACGCGGTGTTATATTATCAGTGTTATCGCAGTGTTAATTAATACACATACGAAGGAAAGGTGATCAGCTCTCCTCTTTAGGAGCCAGTCCACGGTAATATTGAAAAAATATTGTGATGAAAAATCACTTTTATTTATTTGTACCCCCCCCCTGAGAATCGAACCCGGGACCTCCAGTACGGTAGCCCAGGGTGCTGACCATTACATTTTCACGAAAATAATGCCAAACAAATCGTCCAAAAAATACATTTAAATTATGAATATTACAGTTTGTGGACATTATTGATTTTATTTAGTGCATGGTAATATGGCATAGTGTTAAAAGCGAAAGGTCACTTTTTTTCTCTTCCAAATTCTCTCAAATTCATTTCATGATTTGGGTTCGAGAATCTGCAGATCAGGGCTAGTAGCCTCCCCTTCACTTAAATAATGAACGTATTGACGACGAAACAAATCAACAGGTTGCCCTATACATAATCTTTTTCATTCGTAGGTAACATTTTCAGTCGTATTGCTCGCAGTTATTGAAATTAAAACCTCCCCTTACAGTACTTTCGAAACTAAATAATGACAAAGAAATTATTTTATAGCAGTCTCCTTGACGCAAACTGTCTCTTACAGCTTCGTACCCTCGTACCAATGACGTAAACTGATTTCCACCCTCTGCCGTTGCTTTTGTATATGTTTTTTTTTAACAAATACGTTAAAATAATAATATATCCATAATAATTGAAATGAAATTTAATTTTCAAATGACGTCAGCAAATTTTATGAGGGGTTTGTTTTTTTTATATATTTAAGAATTTAAGAATTTCTTATAAATTATGAATGAAGTCGATGAGTCGATTTCATTTTCCACTATTTCAGTTAACATCACATGCATGTTTTATTTTATACATATGTATGGATTATATATTGCATAATGTACGTAGTCACACGTGAGTCACACATGTATCTTTATTTTATTTTTTGACATCTCAACGCAAATGAAGAAGAATATGGAAGTCTAGACATTTACGGGGATTACGACCGTCAAAGTCTGGTTGAAGTGATCATTTTACACACGTGTAACATTCACCAATTCTACCCATGATTGACAACCACAGTACTGAAATTCTTGGAACTTTTATATATTTGAATGCTTGAATCACTAGAAATTCTGATTAGAAGTTAGTAGTGTGATTGTCAATCATGGGTAGAATTGGTAAATGTTGCACGTGAAAAAGTGATCACTTAAACCAGACTTAAATGCCCAGACTTCCATATTCTTCTTCACCTACGTTGAGATTTCAAAAATATGAAAGTAAGATCCAGTTAAATGAAGCGAAATATACGAAATGAAAATAATGTTCAACCTACCGATTCAAAACTATCTGTTTTATCAGTATTCCCCTCTTAATTTTTTTTCCATCAAAAACATTTCGTCAAAAGTAGTATTATTGTTAAGTAACGTTTAAAAGCCCTCACACGAAAAAAACATTTCGTTTCAGATAGCAATAAAAACGAAGAACAGGAATCATGTGCACTCGCTTGAATGGGCAAACTGTCAAATAAATAATTGAATTCAATATCAAGAAATTTTTGACGTCAATTCAATGATGAGTGATGTTTTCTTGTTTATCACCTATAAACCAGGGATGTAGGATGTGCTTTATTCCATCGGGTCAGATTAATAACGTGTCACTGGACGATTAAATACAAAGAACGAATAATTGTGTCGCCTACTTTCAAAAGCTGCCAGTTCCAATTTTACAATATTTTAAAATAAATACTCTATCGGAATGCCAATTGTGGTTTTTATTGATTGAAATATTGAAATTCTTGAAAACCCTGCTAAAAAAATACTTAAAAACAGTGTTGTATTTCAAACTCAGCTATATTCATAAAACTTGCCTTCTGACCCATATCGGCCAATCAGAGAGCGGGGATAAGTCGAAAATTAAGATGACGTTTGTGTCTCGTGTTTTTTTGAAATACTGAAAAAAAAATCCAAATAATATCAAAATTGTCCATTTCATAATATTTTATCTAATGATAGACAAATCTTTGAAACATAAATGTTACCCGGGGAATTTACCTTTTTTAGTAAAATCGACTTACATGGATCTGGCTGATTTTGACAGTAGGCGACACAATTAAACTGTGTTGTTGGAGTTTTTCTTACTTAATCATCTAAGGGAATTATTCGGATTTAATTATACAATGCCTTCTCGCTTTCATACGAGTATATATAATCTATATGAGTTCGGGCCTGAGGTAAAATTACTCAAAACTATTTAAAGAGTTTTATATACTAACATCCTCATATGTCTCATGTACATAAGTAATTATGTCTAGGTACCATGTACATAAATTTTAATATATTTCATAAGGTAGGGAGCATATAAGGGAAAATATGAAATATAGTACAGAATATAAAGGTGTCCCAATATCCAACGTATTCCTTTTAAGGGGTGTTAGGCCAGCTTTTGACTCACCAAAAAATGAAAATATGACCTCCGTAAAAGTACCTTTAGTTTTCGTGATATTTCCACTTTTATGAATTTACCGATCATCTATGCCTTAGATCAGTTTTTTGAGTGCCATTTTTTTTAAATTTTATATTTTATGATTCTAATTTATGTTTCACAACACTCAATAACTGTTTTGTTAATCACAGCTCAAAATATTGCCAATACTGGCTTTCCTTGGTGGAAAAAATATTAATACCCAGTCAATGATTTGAAAATAAATCTTAAGGTAACTTTGACTCTTCACCACAAAAAAATATATGACGCTGATTTTAAAAAGTTGTTCAATTTATGTCATTTTAAAAACAGTTAAACACTTACTTTTTTTTACTTTAGAAAAAAAGATATTGCTTTTTTAATGCAAAATTATCTGATTTTATAATTATTTCATTTATTAAGAATTCCGATAATGTGTAAAGTGTTTATGTAAAATTAAATTATTTTTGTGTTTTATTGTGAAACACAAATTAGAATCCTAAAATATGAAAATTTGAAGAAGTGGCTCTCAAAAAACTGATCTAAGGGGTAAATTTTGGGAAAATTAAAAAAGTTGAAATATCTCGAAAACTAAGGCACCTTTACATCAGTCATATTTTAATTTTTTAGTCATAAGCTGACCTAACACCCCTTAAAAGGAATACGTTGGAATATGGGCCACCATTTATATACTGTACTATATTTCATATTTTTTCCTTGAAGCTCCCTACCTTATGAAGTATATTAAACTATATGTATATGGTACCTAGACATAATAGTTCTGTACATGAGACATACGAGAATGTTAGTCTATAAAACTCTTAAAATAATTTTGAGCAATTTTACTTCAGGCCTTAACTGTAAAAAAACATTATTGTATCGAAGAAAAAAATCAATGAAAATTATAAACCTGCGACAACTTTTTCGACATATTAACGAATTTCCCAAGTTAAGTAACCTATTCAGTTGTCTAGAACATCTCTACCAAATATTTGTTTTTTTATTTATTTATTTCTCCACACTACATTAAAAACTAAACATTAATCAAATGAAGAATTTGGTTTGTGTGTCATAGTTCACCATTCTTTGTAAGACTGCACTTTTAAAATGATATTATGTCTCTCTGGTGACAAGCGGCCGAAGACGAAAATGTATTTAATAATATCCTGCATTTGGTACCTGAAGTGCAGGACATATCGCCCTGTCGTCAGATAATTAACGATAAACTAACATTGGGTCAAGTGCGATTAGCGGTCAGAAGAAGAAAAACAATATAAATATTAATAAAATCAGGTACGTAGCGCATCATGAGCAGCTGATAAATCAGACTACTATATATTACAATGTCAAATGAAACACAAATCAACGGGTGGGCCGATACACTGTTGTTGAGGCAGATAGAATTATCTGCTCCCGTAAATACATTACCTATCAGAAACTCTTCAATTATACTTTCTGTTATCACTGTGTGTGAGTATTATTTATTATTTTTTTAAATATAATTATTTATTATTTTTTTGACATGTCATCAAAGATGAAGAAGAATATGGAAGTCTGGGCATTTACGGGGCTGTCACAGGCTGGTTTAAGTGATCGCTTTACACGCGTGTAATATTCACCAATTCTACCCATGATTGACAACCACACTTCTCAAATTCTTGGAACTTCTAAATATATGGTTCAATTTCAAACATTCTGCTTGAAATTTTGAAACTGGTTGAGTAAGACTGACATGCAAGCGGTCAAGAAATATCGGAGACACTAAACATCAACCACATGACAGGTTCTAATCATTTAAAAAGAGCAAGCTACAAAAGGAAGGGCAATGTTTGAGTGCCACATGAATTAACGCAATGAAATTTTACTGACCGAATTACCATTAGTAAAATGCTGCTGAAACGCAACGAAATCGAACCATGTTTGAAGCGAATCATTAAAGACCATAAAAAGTGGGTAAAATACGAGAATATCAAATGCATGTGATCATGGTCAAAGGCTGGTGATCCTCCACAAACGACTGCAAAGCCTGGATTATCGGCAAACAATGTAATGTTGAGTGTTTGGTGGGATTGGAAGGGAGTTGTCCATTATGAGTTGTTGTAACCTGGTGAAACTATTAATACAGTCCTGTACTGTGCACATTTGAACCAAGCAATCCAGAATTGGTGAATGTTACACGTATGTAAAGTGTTCACTTAAACCAGCATACGATAGTCGTCAGCCCCGTAAATGCCCAGACTTCCATATTCTTCTTCATCTTTGATGAGATCAAAAAATAATATAAAATACAACTTAGTGGACTCGAAAATTCTGTTTGATTTTACAATAATACATAAGTTAATACGAAGTTCTACAAATTAAACGTTAAATCAATAAATACATTTATACATTCTGAAGCCACGGAAGTGGAGAAAACGAGAGCGATTTTTCACAACCATTCTAAACGATGGAATAAGATAGTGTTAAAAGTAATCTAAACCTAGAAAATAAATCAACTAAATATAATTTAAAACAATAGTTACAAAAATAAATCAACAGAAAGTTAAAAATTAACTTACATTATATGTACATGTTCCATATTCTCTGCCGTCCCATACGGGGAAACGGCGTGATGGTAGTAGTAGTAGTTCTATTTTTAAACTACACGGTAACATTAAAATCAGTCGTCCACGTTTACACAATTTTATCGTCTTTTGTTGTTTCCGATGCATATATAGGACGAAAGGTAATGACGCATGCTACACATATCGCTCACTTCTTTCAAGAACGTCATAAATAAAAAAACTTGATTTTTCAGGAGAACGTTTTTAAAGTTTTAAATATAATACAATGTATTAAAAATAAATATCAAGCCACTAATTTAACTTTTTATTGTGCAACAGATCTTTTTAGGTAAAACCTGAAGGTTTTTTCTCCATTTGAAAAATATTTAGTACATTTAAAAAAATAATTAAACAATACCTTTTCTTCAAAACAGCACTTTTTGCCCTGTAGCGGGTAAATATTAAATTAAATATATGCCACTTTTGTTGGGATATAGTACATTTTCTGGGCATTCTGAAAACATGCATAACTGAAAATTGAAGATTTTTGATTTATGACGTTCTTGAAAGGAGTGAGCGATATTAACACGTGTGATTTCTGTTCATGCCAATTTGTTTTGCAGCAATGTGTTACATTTTTTTACAAGACAATACATATTTAAATCTTTGTAACAAACGTGTGTGCGAGATAACACACGTACGATAACACTGCGAGTGTTCTAAATGAAGAAATGCGAACTGGAGCTTTAATGCAAATACCTCTATAATATTTTATTAATTTCACGAGATAATTAATTAATTATCGTGTTTAAACACTTTGTGTTTAAAAATAATTATTTAAGTGATTAATTATGGCGTATTTTAGATATTTTTAGCAAGAAACAATGTTTTTTACTGATTTTTTTATTACCGAAAATAAGTTTTAGTTATCTACAACAGTGAGTGATTAACACGTTATCTGCTCACTGTAATTCCATTCCAGAGTAAAGGTTAAATTATCCACAGTACAAAGAAGTCAACTTCGTTTGATTCAAAACAATATCAGAACTTACTTTTATCATTACAGACAAGTTTTATTCATTTACGGTTGAAGATGCTGCTTGCAACTTTAATACCCCATTTTACTTTGCTGGGTAGATCAGGATCAATTCGGTGGCGTTCGAAGGAGTGAAGCATCACAAATTTAAAGGTTTTTTTACCTATGTCTTCCGTCTTACCTATGTTGTCGGTATGATTTTTTTAACACATCAATTATTAAAAGCCTAGTTGGCTTTTCGCTGCCAACTGTAAACGACCAAACACTTCGATTTTTATACCCTACGTACTGAAAATAATTCTTATTTATTGTAACTGCAGACAGTTGGTAGAATTCCATATTGAATTGTTGGGTAATTTATCCTAAATTAAACAAGGTTTATTAGATTGAATTTTACACTTATTTATGTACGTGTTTGATAATGTCTTAATAAGACGAAACGCGTCCCGTATTAACATATACATAAATAAATGAAGAATTCAATCCAATAAACCTTGTTTAATTTTGGATATATTACCCAACGAAAATAATTCTCACAATTATGTGTATCATTATATCGATTTCAAATCTGGACTGCTCATTTAAAAAGGATATGAACTAAGAACTAAAAATAAATATGCATTATTATTTATCATAAATTTACACGTAAAAACGACAATACATGTATTTTGCACTTGAAAGTGTAAGCAAAAAATGTCGTATTGTGATTCATTCCAGATACATTTTGTATTTATTGAAAATATTGTCTTCAACATGTAAAATTAAGATAAATAAAAGCGCATATTAATTTTGAATTTTTTAAGTTCCTAGTAAATATCATTTTTAAATTAAAAGTTCAAATTTAAAATCGATAAAGTGATAAAAATAATTATCAGAATTATTTACATTGCGTACGGTAGAATAACAGCCGAATCGGTGTTTGGTCGTTTACGGTCGGCAGCGAACAGCCGACTAGTCAGCTTTTGGTAGTTAATATAGAGCCAGAAAAGTGTGGCGTTCCATCCTCTCTGCCTACCCCTCCAGGTAAACGGCATGATGGCATGGCGTGACAATCAACGGCACTGCACTCGTATTTTTTTATGTACGTATGTCTTATTTACATTTCTTCTTCTAACCCTTATCCGCACCCAATGGTGCAAAGGGCACTGCATCGTATTGATGCAGTGCCCTATGGACCATCGTTACTTACATGAAAGCAAGGTAATATTGAACAAAAATAAGATAATATTGAAATTATAGTGTTAAATCACTAATATTTATTTTTAATCCCCCCCCTGGGAATCGAACTCGGAACCTCCAGCACCGTAGGTAAATACGCTAATTATTTCTCCACGGAGACGGACATTTATATTTTTCAATCATCTTAATGTTTTTGACTAAAATTAAAAATATTCATAACCCAAGACTGTAGTTGACGCAACAGGATTGGGGTTCAGATAATTTGACTTTAGACATCCACCGCGACGAGTTGGATGTTTTGATTTGTTCTGGAAGTCGCGACGTCCAGAACACGACGCGTCGTGTTGGCCCCTGGCCGTGGATCTTTTGCAAAGTAAATCGTATAAAACCAACCCCATAACAATCACTGCACTAAAAAAATATCGTTCGTGAATGGGCTGCAGGGGGCTCGGAGGGGCTCGCGCGAGCCCCTCGTTAAATTTGACTTGGGCCAGCGAGCCCCTTGTTAAATTAAGAGAAAACAATATTCTCAGCGCATAAATGCAATTACAGTGGTTGGTTTAAATGTATTATCAAACATAAAACTTTGTTGCCTTTTGAAATTTCTTTGAGAAATGTATTTATCAGGAATGCGCAATAAAAGTGTTTTTATTAGTTTTGTTTTTAAAGAATTTAGTACCATAAAAAAATAGGTCTATTTTTTTTAAACATTTTGAGTGTGTCCAAATACTTGTTCACAAAATCTGTATTTATCCAATTACAGGAGTTATTTTCATTTTTTTTGACATCTCATCAAAGATGAAGAAGAATATGGAAGTCTGGGCATTTACAGGGCTGATGACGTCAAAAGAAGGTTTTATTATTTTCGTTTGAGGTGCATATTGAGCATTTAAAAAAAATATTATGTCTTTTGGATGGTAAAAACAAAAAGATACACCATGTCCAACAATAATCTGGAAATAACTCATGTAATTGGAGATAATCCAGATTTTGTGAACAAGTATTTGGACACACTCAAAATGTTGTATATTGAAATAAATGTTTATCCTTTGCAGTTTATTTTTTATAAAATTTTAAATCCTAACTCTGCCACCGGACACCCTATGTTCAGAGTTTATTCCACAAGTCATTCGTTAGATTATGCCGATGTTAATAACCCATGGAACCTGATATAAAAATATACACATTAACATAGACAACATATATCAGTTTTGTGTTGCATTAAAAATAAATTCTTTATCCGGTTTTCCTAGAAAAACATGCGCGGTAGATTTATTTTCATTCTTGTTTTTTTAAATCCCTTTTCCGCACCCGATGGCGCATACGATACTACATCATATAAACAAAGTGTTATCTTGATCGTTAACACATGAAGGAAAGCTGATCAGCCTTCCGCTTTAGGTACCAGTCCAGGGTAATATAAAATAAATATTAGAGTGAAAAATCACTTATGACCCCCTTGGGAATCGAACCCAGGACCTCCAGTACGGTAGCCCGGCGTGCTGACCATTGCACTGCGGAGGCGGTTGTTTTAACGGGGTCAATAAAATAAGTGTCAAACTCAGGTTGTTTAACGACCGTCGATTAAAAATATGGTTTGATAAAAAAATTGTTACAAATAATACGCCACCAATGTCACAAAAAGTATATATTTTTTTCCTAAATCGAATAATGAAATAAATACTGTAGAATTATTAAATACATTCCGAAATAAAAATGAAAATAAAATATTTACATTTACAGTTATACAGGATGGCGCAAAATTAATCAATCTATCGTAAGATGTTATAATTATTGGAAATGACGTCGTACGTCAATCATATTTGACATTTGTGAACTAGACATTGATGATCGAAAAACTAGTTGTGATAATACAATAAATTGAATATTTACTGATGTATATATTTGTTTATTTATTATGTTTTTATATTTTTCATCATATCACATTTTTTAACTTTTTTTAAAAGGAATAACCTGTAAAATCTCTACTTTTAGAGGCTTGTCTGCAAGTAGGATAGTAAGGATAGTAAAGGTTAATGTGAAAAATACATCACAAACACCCAGACCATTTGGAAATAAATCTTTCTTGAATTTATTTTGTATTTGGCGGGAATCGAACCCGCGACACCAGTTTCGTAGTCGACCGTCCCAACTACGCCACGGCACCTCTCAACAAATACGAAGACGAAAATGGACGTCTGGCTATTTACAGGGTTTATGACCTGTCAAAGACTGCCTAAGTTATCATATTACACACGCGCAACATTCACCATTCCACCCATGATTGACAATCATACTCATTAAAATTTTGGAACTCCTACATTAATCTTATGACGCTGTATACATATGAGTTCACAACAGCCATCTATGTTGCACTGAGAAATCTTTTATTTAGCCGATACCCATTTTCGATACAAAACTCTTGATTTGGGAATCTTGATTTGTGAACAAATATTTGGACACACTCAAAATGTTGTAAATCTAATATGTCCCTAATGTATGTCCAACAGTACCTTAATGGATGAAAGAAGACTGAATGCAGTCGAAATGCGATAAGTATTTTAGAAGAAAAAATGTATACTTACTTGTTACCACGGTTATTATTCTTGTCATCCCTCATTTTCACCAACTTCTTCTTCGCACGATTACCGACAAAATTGACTAAAACTTTAATCTCTAATTGAACGCACAGAGGACCGTCTGAAAAAAAGAAATTAACATAGGTAATTTCATTTCAATCAATATTTCATTTTAAAATGTACTTCTATATATATCGCTCACACCTTTCAACGATGTCATATCGCTCACTCTTCAAAACTTCTTCAAAAAAATTTTCAGTAGAACGTTTTTAAAGTTTAAAAATATAATACAATGCATTAAAAATAAATATCAAGGCACTTACTGAACTTTTAACTTTGTAACAGATCTTTTTAAGTAAAACCTGAAGGTATTTTCTTCATTTGAAAAATATTTACCATATTTAAAAAATTAATTAAACTATACCTTTTTAGTTAAAATGCAAAAACAACATTTTCTGCCATGTATCGGGTAAATATTAAGTAAAAAATATGCCTCTTTTGCTGGGATATAGTACATTTTCTGGACACTTCGAAAACATTCACATCTGAAAATTGACGATTTTTGATTTATGACGTTCTTGAAAGGAGCGATATATCAAAAATCGTCAATTTTCAGTTGTGCATGTTTTCAGAATGCCCAGAAATTGTACTATATCCCAGCAAAAGCGGCATATTTTAAACTTAATATTTACCCGTTACAGGGCAGAAAGTGTTGTTTTTACATTTTGAAGAAAATGTATTGTTTAATTATTTTTTTAAATTTACCTGAGAAAAAAATCAGGTTTTACCTAAAAAATCTGTTGCACAGTAAAAAGTTCAATAAGTGGCTTGATATTTATTTTAACTTTAACTTTAACTTTAAAAACGATCCCCTGAAAAATCAAGTTTTTTGATATATGACGTTGTTGAAAGGAGTGTATTAGCACTGAAAATATCGCTAGTTAAAATAATTCGTAACGTATAAAATAGTTTGTTTTAAAATCACCCTGTTTGTATAAATATTTATTAGGTATTTGCAAATGAAAGCGCCCTTTTTAAACTAAATTTGACCATTTTTTTCGTTATCGATAGAAAAGAATACATTGATCGAGTTAATTGCCGTCGCAAACTACTACTTTCACCTATTTTTGATCTGTGCTGAAAGAAATACTGGTCTTTTGAGGAAATCCATCGAACTATCTAATTATTAACTTCTTTGTAGGAAACGAAGTGCTTTTCCGCCAGTTGCGTTGAATGGAAAGATTGATAAAGACTTAGAAAGGAGAGTGAATGCTGGGAACAAAGTTAAGGAAGCTAAACTGGCAGTGCACAACGGAGTCCTGGTTCCAACTCTAATGTATGGAAGTGAAACATGGAGTCGGCAAAAGAAGGATGAAAGTAGACTGAATGCAGTCGAAATGCGATCTCTCAGAAGAATGTGCGACAAAACGATGTACGATAGATGTACGAATAGTGAAATAAGGAAGGAATGCAAAGCTGAAATAAGCATTATCGATAAAATTAAGAAAGTTGTGTTGAGATGGTTTGGACATGTAGAACGAATGAGTGAGGAAAGAACGGTAAAACAAATTTATGAGGCGAATGTTAGCGGGAAAAGAAGCAGGGAAGACCGAGAAAAACTTGGCACGATCAGGTATGCCAAATACTTGAAAGTGGTCAGGTTAGGAGTCGTAACAATCGGCGGGTACGTATGAGGAGATGCATGAACGTGGAAGAGGCGAAGAATGTTTGCAAGGACAGAGTGGTGTGGCGCTCTATTCTCTCTGCCTACCCCTGCGGGGAAGCGGCGTGATGGTTAGTTAGTTAGTTAGTTAGCATTGAAGGAAACAAGTGGTTATCTGAAGAGGTTATATCTGGCAAATACGCGGGGTGGGGTAACACTTCATTTTTCAGATTTCCATCTCGTTTGTCAAACCTCAAGATTACCATTCGGAACTGATAACATTGTACTTTCATTTATGTTCTAGCTGCTAGAGCGACTTTAGCCAAAAGCGCTGGAGATTTCTTTTTATGGATTCTAGAAACATATTGTTTGTGTTATAATTATGTTAAACTAAGAAGGTAGAGTAGTACATTTTACGTTCTTATCTGCGCAGTACCATATTCGCTTGACCTAAATTTTTGACAAAATATTTCAATTCATTGAATACAATGTGCGCTCTATTGTGTCAATTATGTAGTATTCCGCGTTTGTAATAAAGGTGATAAGGAGTGAATTCTTATTATACTTTTAGAGTCAAATAATGAATGGCGACAGGTGAAGACGAGTTAACTATTGATATTTAATGTATGCAAGATCAAATATGATGATAGTATTGTAAACGCCGGTGTATAAATAAGTATTTTGTATTTCATTTATTTGTATTACAGTTATTTTACAAACAATACTTGTCAAAGAAGAAGTCTCTTATTTCAAGGAAGCAATATCTTGCAACCAACCGAAAACAGACTAGTGATATTGGTCAAAACCTTTGATACCATATAGCTGTTGACAATCAGAGGGTAGATGCTTGAAAATAAAGTATAAATGAGTAGAAAAATAAAAAATTACAACTGACCGCTGTATTAATGAAGCAAGTAATTTATATTAAATACTCATGAAAATTATAAATTTATGATAATAAGGAAGGCAAATGAAGAAAAGGATTGAGGGAAGAAGGTGGAGAAAACACTAAGGAATGAAGTTTGATGGAGAGTTTCTAATGATAGATAGAATTAATGCCTCAAAGGTTTCTTAAAAGTTTTCAGAGAAGGCGCAATTTATCCAAGGTGTCGGGTTGTGGTCCCGTGGTTAGTGTCGCGAATTCTTTAGTCAGAGTTTCTCGGTTCAAACCCACTCTACCACAACTTGATACCTATTTCTAATAATGACCCGCTTATGCTCACAGAAATAGTATGAAATTGCAAAGTATAATTGAAAAGTATTTTTGTAAATAATCAAAAAAACAAATACATATTTCTTTTTTTAATAAAATTAAAAAAGGTGAAGTTATTTATTTCATAGTTTAACCGCAGAATTTCTAAATCACATGGGGTATTGGTATTTATCAAAGTCTCGCAATTATAATAATATTCGATATACAATATAATATATAGTTTTTCAACATTAATTTTATTTGACCTGCGACTGGGTTTTGTCGTAACCGACATCATCAGACTGGTGGTATACCAGTCTGATGATGTCGGTAACGATGAAATCCGGTCACTGGGCAAATAAAATTTATGTGTTAAAACTGTAAAGTTGTTATTTTATTTAATGAAATGCATTTCCATCAAGAAATGTCACAACAAAACTTAAATCTAATTTATTTATTGTTTATCTTTTTTTTCATCTCTCAAAACATCCTGCGAAATATCGCATAACAAATCTTATGTCACGAAATAAAAAATTTTGCTCACCGAAAACACGAAATAACTGATAACAATTACTGTCTCATAATTTTCAAATCTTCTTAAATAATTCGATAACTTTTATCTCAATTCACAAACTGTTTTCCGAATTCAAAACAAAATATTGCACTATTTTATATTTACGCGCGAAACGGGCTGATGACCACCAAATGTTTTTTTCTTTCTTTCACAATTGAATTTAAAAAATTTATAAATATAATTCAAATTTTAAACACTTAACACGCCTTAAATTTGGCTTAAATCTCTAAACTTGTACACAGTTTCTCTTGTGAACGATAAACGGCGACTGGTCGCGTGCCTTGGAAATCGCAATGTTTTAAAGACTGTGCATACTAAACGGCTGAAGCGGCTCACATATAGCTAGAAATACAGTGCCTATACTAACTTATACGCGTGACATATAAAAACGCAACCAGTACCTACCCTACTTTACTAAGTAGTACCAGCTTACCTTACTACCTACCTCTACTGCTTACCATAATTAATTATCTGCGCATTTGCAATGTTTCATATAAATGCAATGATTTAAAAAATGTATTAATTAATACTTTTTTGATTTGTCTTAAAATTTAAACTTAAAAAAAATATAACTGGACACGAAAACATTTTGTTTTGAATATTGAAAGCATTAACTTTGTGGATCATATTGATATGTTATTTAGAGAAATAAAATGACTTTGTTTTTTTTTTATCCTCTCACATTTTTATTAACCAACTAGTTTTGGCAACCTGTTGCCCTCTTCAGGGTTTATTATTATAAAGTCATAAATTAAACGCTGAAGAGGGCAACAGGTTGTTGCCGAAACTAGTTGGTTATTAAAAATTTGAGTGGATAAAAAAAACTAAGTCTTTTTATTTCTCAAAATAATATACGAAAACATTTCCCTAACTCTATCCCACACCCGTAAAATATAAAATTACATTAAAAAAATTTAAAACCAATTTATTTTTGCAAACATTTTTCGCCTCATCCACACACATCAGCGCCGATTTTTCCGACTCCTGACTCGACCACGCCCAAGTATGTAACATATTTGAAATACTAAATAATGCCAAGATTTTTCGTTTTCTGCTTCTATAATCAACCACATTTGCCAGATATTTTTTTTTCTATTCTTTCTGCACTCATTCGATTCACATGCCCAAATTTTCTCAATACTCCTTTCTTAATTTTATCGAAAATGATTATCACAGCCTTGCATTCTTTCCTTATATAACCACCGCACGTTATTGCTAGTTTTTTCGCAAATTCGTCTGAGAGAACGCATAGCGACTGCATTCAGTCATCTCTTATCCTTCTATTGCCAAGTCTATGCTTCACTTCCATACATTCGGGCTGAAACCAGAACTCTATTTTGCATTTCAGATTTAATATATTTCAAAGGTTTTTATTTACTGTAACTGAATTCAATTCACTGCATCATTCACACTGCTCACAGCATTAACTCTCTTTTCGATACCATCATCAATATTTTAATTAAATTAAACACTTTAATAATCCGACTTCTTCTTCTTCATTTTTATTTAACCAACTAGTTTCGGCAACAACCTGTTGCCCTCTTCAGGGTTAATAGTAATAAATGTAACCCTGAAGAGGGCAACAGGTTGTTGCCGAAACTAGTTGGTTAAATAAAAATGTGAGTGGATCAGAACACAAAGTATTTTTATTTCTCGAAATAATATATATTATTTACATTAATCAGTCTTGATAATGAAGCGGTTAGCTTCGAAACCGGTAGACATTATAATTAAGTTATAATAAAATATTTATAGTGATTTTAAAACAAAGTTACATTTTAATTGAAAATGGACAATCATAAAGTTAGTGCTTCAAATATAAATGAATAACTTTTTTTCACTTTAAATTTCAACCTTTCAGTTCAGTTCAGCTCTTTTATGCAATTATTCATGTTGAGATTAAAAATTACATTCCAAAAAAATTCTCGGCATAAAATGTCCAGTAACCAATACCACTGTAAAGTGAAAAATCGTATTGTCACGATAAAGTTTGATACGTTTTTGTACGTTATTCTTCATAATTTTACCGGTGAATTCTGATAATCACTACATCAGACAGTTCAATATTACATTTTGACATATCAATATAGATGAAGAAAAATATGGAAGTCTGGGTTTGTATTTGCAAGGCTTATGACCAGTCAAAAGCTGCTTAAGTGATCACTTTACACACATGCAACATAGGTAGGTGTTGTCCACAAGTGTACAAAGTGGAAAACTCCAGATTCGCGAACGAGCATTTGGACAAACTTAAAATGTTGTGAACAGTTCAATAGGCTCATTATACTTTAAAAAGAATCGACGAAGTTTTTTCACTATACATTGAAAATATAATTTTATCATTATCATATACGAGCATTTTGATTTATGTGGGCACTGCGAAGGAGACAAAAGTCCTTCTATTTGGTGTTTGCCGTATGGAGGGCCAAGCTGTTCGATCCGTAGTCGGGCATCAGGGTGAAGAAAATTTGGCTTCATGAACACTGAGTGAACTGGACAGTTGGCGATTATTAATAATACACTCGAACAGCTATCCAACTAACTAAGTGCACAAGAGCCGTTGACACTGCCCTGTTGAAGCTGCTGTCGTCATGATGAAGGATGATCCGTTTTTTAACGTTGTTTTTCATAATGTTACCGATGAATTCCGATAAACAATTTGTACAGCCGCTAGTTCATGTTCTCTATAACCATAGCATAAAGCAATTAAATTTTTGCTTTAAGACACTTTGAGAACACACATTTCATTGTTATATTTATTATGTCCAAATTGGCGTAGTTTACTGTCGTTTCCAAATCTTCTTCCTTACGACTTTTTCATGGTTTCCAAAATGTTATCTTTTTCTTCTTTTTGTAGATCCTTGGGATCTGTTTGTTCCAAAATGTATGCAGTATAATTGCATTACAAAGCTGCCAAATCCGGGGCTAAGCATCAGAGTCAAGAAAATTTGGCTTCATTGACACTGAGTTAACAGGGCAGTTGGCGATTATTAAAAACACACTCGAACAACTACCCAGTTAACTTAGTGTACAAGAGCCGTTGGCACTGCCGTGTTGAAGCTGCTGCCGTCATGATGAAGGATGATCCTTTTTTTTTAACGTAGTTTTTGTATAATACGATCGATGGATTCTGATGAATAATTTGTACAGCCGCAGTTGTCGTCGTTTTCAAATCTTCCTTCATACGGTTTTTTTATCGGTTTCCAGGTGGCACAACAAAATTTAGACAGTATAATTGTTTTGCTAAGCTGCTAAATCTGGGACTGAGCATCAGAGAGGAGAAAATTTGGCTTCGTAGACACTAAACAAACCGGTGATTTGAAAATGGTTAAAATCTACATTCAAACAAACATCCGGTTTATTTAATGTATAAGAGCTGTAAGCAATGCTGTGTCCAAGCTTGTATCGTCATGGTGCAGGATGATCCGTTTTTAATGTTGTTTTTCATAGTATTACCGATGAATTCACGGCAACAGTTCCATGTCCTCTATGACCATAAAACAATGTAATGAAATTTTTGCTTTCCGACACTTTGAGAACACACATTTCATGATATATTTATTATGTCCAAATTGACATAATTTGTTGACGTTTCCAAATATTCTTTTTTACGGCTTTTTTTAACGGTTTCCAGATGGCATTACAAAATTAATGCAGTATAATTGTATTGCAAAGCTGCTAAATCCGGGACTGAGCATCAGAGAGGAGAAAATTTGGCTTCATAGACACTAAACAAACCGGTGATTTGAAAATGGTTAAAATCTACATTCAAACCAACATCCGGTTTGTTTAGTGTACAAGAGCCGTTGTTACTGCTGAGTTGAAGTTTGTGTCGTCATGGTAAAGGATGATCCGTATTTTAGCGTTGTTTCTCATAATGTAATATAACCGATGAATTCTCATAAACAAATTGTATAGCCGCAGTTCCATGTTCTCTATGACAATAAAATAAAACATTTTTTTTGCTTTCACACACTTTGAGACCACACATTTTATTGACATTTTTTTTATGAACATAATTTTTTCTCGTTTTCAAATCTTCCTCCTTAGGTTTTTTAACGGTTCCCAGATTTCGTATTAAAATGTACGCAGTATTATTGCATTACAAATCTGTATAATTTACTGTCGATTCCAAATCTTCTTCCTTACGACTTTTTTCATGGTTTCCAAAATGTCTTCTTCTTCTTCTTCTTCTTTTTTTTGTAGATCCTAGGGATCTGTTTGTTCCAAAATGTATGCAGTATACATTACAAATTATTAGTATTACAAAGTATTACATTACAAAGTATTATATTACAAATCTGCTAAATTCGGGGTTGAGCATTAAAGATAAAAATGGCGCAATGGACATCAAGCAAACCGGATAGTTGCCGATGATTAAAACTACATTCGGACAAGTATCCAGTTCACGAAATGTACAAGAGCCGTTGATACTGCTATATTAAAGTTTGTATTGTTATGATGACGGATGATCCGTTTTATTTTTCTTCATAATACAGGGTGGGGCGTGGTCACTTCCTTATTTTAAAAAATCATAGCACAAAAGTATTGTCAGTATGGATTGAATTCTTTTTTTATATACGGGGGCATATATTTAGTTTTATTTTATTAAATTTTAAAAACGACATATCGAAGGCCGCTATTGTTCTCGTCAATGCGGCAAGATAGGCCAATTTTGACATTACTGTTAAGTTTTTCCAGCATATCTGTGCCTATGTGGGCATTAGCAGCAAGAATGTTGTCCGTCAGGTAACCAAGAGTCTTTGTAGTAGACAAACGCCCTTAGAGTGATGCGCCGTTCGAGAAGGTGTTCCCGTATAAAAATAATGAAAGTTCATGTCGTGTGAGCCGTTACGACATCCAGTTGGAACCACACATCCCCTACATCTCTTTCTTCGAGTTTGGATATAAAAAAAACTCGAAAAATTGGATATGACGACGACGTTTTCGATTGTCAACGTTTTCAGGCATCCTGATGGTTCTGGAAGGTCCATTTTGGACGGCCGAAAGAAAAGTAGGCCTCCACGGCAAACACGCGCTCCTCGTTCGTCCATGGAATGATTGACACTAAACTAACCTAAAAAAATTAAGATCCCGTGTTTTCAAGCGCGATAGGAACGCGTTCTAGGAGTAACTGTCGTTTTGTGGCGAGAGTTTAAAAAAAGGTAGTGACCGCGCCCCATCCGTATTACCGATGAATTGTGATAAACAATTCATAGAACCGCAGTTCCATGTTCACTACGACCATAAAATAAAGTTTTTTTTTACTACATTTTGAGTGTGTCCAAATACTTGTTCATAATTCTGCTCAATAAAAAGCTTCTTATCATCTCACCAATAGATGTCTCTAGTGAAATTCTAGTGATTCAAGAACAATGTTGCGAAATTGGATCATATGTTTAAAAGTTCCAAGAATTTGAGCAGTGTGGTTGTCAATCTTGGGTAGAATTGGTGAATGTCACACGTGAGTAAAGTGATCACTTAAACCAGCCTATGACGGTCGTAAGCCCCGTAAATTCCCAGACTTCCATATTCTTCTTCATCCTTGTTGAGATGTTGAAAAACAATATAAAACAAAGTAATGAAAAATGTTCTGTCTAACACTTTGAGAACACACATTCTATTATCATCTTTATGATGTCCAAATGTTTTTTTTTGCCGTTTCCAAATCTTATTTCTCACGATTTTTTGTTGCTTTTAACCATTTTTACAACTTAATTTGCAAACTTAAGTACTATTGCATTACAAAGTGGTAACTGAATCCGGGACTGAGCATTAGAGGGAAGAAAATTTTTGATTAATGTTTTACATGGTAAATACCACTATTTCTTAAAATCTACTGTGACACGTGTTTCGATGCATTCCGCATCATTTTCAAACACCGGAATGCATTGAAACACGTGTCACAGTAGATTTTAAGAAATGGTGGTATTTACTATGTAAAATATTAATTAAAAATTGATAGTTTTACCACAAAGTGACAGCCGAGTCAATTAATGAAATTAATGGAAGAAAATTTGGCTGAAAAGACACTAAGTAAAACGGATAGTTACTGATGGTTACAATTAACATTGGCACAAATGTAAATTTGTTATTTACTATATTTTATTGTTTTTCATGAAGTTACGATGAAGGATAAACCGTTCTTGAACGTTGTTTTACTTGATATAATATTACCAATGAATTCCGAAAAACAATTCATACAGCCACAGCTCCATTTTCACTTTGACCATAGAATAAAGAGTTGAAGTGAGTTTTGATATACTTACTTTGAGAACACACTATTATTATTTCCATAATTTTTATTTATAAATACTTTTTATTATTTCCAAATCTACTTTCAAACGAATTAATCACCTTGCTCATATTGGTTGCAGACTGCAAAACAAAATGTTTGCACTATTTTTGCATTACAATGGTGTTTGGTTCATGGCTGAGTTTTAGAAAAAAAATTGACTTCACAGACACTAAGAAAGTTGGATATTTATGGAAGGTTAAATTTTTATAACCTTCCTCCGTCCCTTAATGGTGCATAGAATACTGCTTCTTATACAAATCTCTATCATGAAATACACGAAGGAATAGTTATCAACCTTGATATTCAGTCAAAGGTAACATTGAATAAATATTAAAAAGAAAAAGAAAAATCATTTTGAATCGAACCTAAGACCTACAGCATTGTACCTAAACGCGATGTCAAAATTAGAAATGAGATTATGTTAAAAGCTACTCTCGATTAAATTAACGGCTGCTATGTAAATGTTCATGAGCCGTTAGCATTGGTGTGTTAAACTTTGAATTGCTTAGAAGATATTAGTCCTGAGATGTGCAAATCCTCTAGATCCGTAGCTAGGCAATCGAGAGAAGAAAATTTGGCTGAACAGACATCAAGCACGCCCGATATTTCCCGAAGATTAAAAGGTACATTCGGTTAAATATCCGGCAGCTAAATGTTCATTAGCCGTTTAGTCCTCGGACTTGATGTGCGGCATGTGGAGGACACATCTCTAGATCAGTAGCGGGCAAAGAGAAATGCAAACGCGGCTGAACAGAACTTAGCAAGCCGAATATTTGGCGAATGTTAACAACTGCATTCGGATAATTATTCAATTTGATAGATGCCCATGAGCTGTTAGCACTGCTGTGTCAAAGGTGAATTCTGATAAACAATTATATATATTCATTGTAAAGCGGTGATTTGCGCCAAACACTTTGAGGACTGATATTTTATTTATCATCAGTGCATTTTGAAGGCTCAAACCGTAAATATTTATGTCGAGTATAAAGAAATACAAATTGTGAAAACAATTTATTATTATTTATTATCTATCAAACACTGAATAACGCTACGGATGACACATCAATCTATACAGTTAAGACACATTCAGAGCATATTAGTAAATAATTTATACAACA